>NC_054538.1:5243487-5483487 GCF_017654505.1 Polyodon spathula | reverse complement strand
TGCTCATAGTGGTAAGCACAGGCCCACATTAAGCAGTTTAATATTTAAATCACACATTTTTATTTTGCTAAGTAAATTAATTCTTATTCAGTACCCTATTGATGTTATGGAACATCAGCAATCCAGGTTAATCACATATACTCTGCTCATGTACTCTACTCTACACATGTACTTGGTCTGCTTTTAATGCCACAGCCAGGAATCATGGTAGCAAACACCTGGTGGAGTAATCTGCTTGTCTGACTGGATAGCACAATAATATATAAGTAGCAATGTGAACAGTCATACAGGCTGCGGCACAAAGTGAGCGAGCGTATTTGGAAATGGATTGCTTTCTTTTATCCCCCCATTCGCCAGGAACACATGTCTTTCATATGGAAACAACAGTTGACAAGAAGATAATTGTGTTGTGTTTGGCGTGACCTCTGGCAAATGAAATGAGCTCACCTGCTTGGTTCTCTTGCCATGTCTTAGACATTAAAGTGTTCTAGAACCCACTGCTGTGCTTAAAAGAAACGCATTACATTCATCTTTGCTGTATCCATTGTTGTCCACATAAACTAAATAAACTAGGAAATTACTTTTATTCAGGATTTATTCAACTATTTTTTTTTCTTCTTCTAAGCAGTGTGTCCATGACCCTCTGCAGCAATGCTAGTGACCTGATTCATGAGCGGTGTATTGTGAGAACAGAAAACCAGCATTGTTGTAGGAGTGAAGACATTTTGTATTCTCCTGGTGAACGCTCCCGAGTAAATATTGTGAAATGTATTGCCCATGATGTGTGGATTTAAAAAGAGTCAGCAATATGTAAGCAATAAGGCACAGAAGGTGTGTGATATATTCTAATATCACACACCCTGAAGTGCCTTATTACACTTATATGGGTTAACTAACTACATTTTTTTTAATTGACAGTGATTTTTATTTAATGTACTTCTGCCTAAAACAGAGCAAATAATAAATAGTTCCATATAATTTAGAAATAAATAAAAAATAAAACCAAAAATGAATTAATAAAAAAAGAAGTGATTTATAAATGTTGAATTGAACATTGCCATTGAAAGTGCAGTTTTTACTAAAACATTTTATAATTCTTTGTTTGTTCATTAATGGCCATTTTGATCTTTTTTAAAAAAAAAATGTAAATCGTCCTTTGTTATCCGGAGTAGTGACAGGTATCCATAGCAGATTTGTGCTGCCGCTTCACAGTGGTGAGAGAGGCATTATTTGCATTATGGAATACCCAGTTACTTATCAAACTGACTTTGCAGTTTATGGCTGGACAACATGGTGAAATACTGGGCCAGTGTTAAGAAACAATTTAAAACAGTACAGGGCACAACAGAAGAGATGACACCATCATACCTGGATGAATGTATGTAGAGAGAAAGAACGGCAGGAATTGTCGAGATGCAGATCTATATATATATATATATATATATATATATATATATATATATATATATATATATATATATATATATATATATAGTAGTAACAGCAGGCAGGGTTGGAGGTGCAACCGACCAGGGAAGAACTAGTAACAGCAGGCAGGGTTGGAGGTGCAACCGACCAAAGAAGAACAGACAGAGACGGGGGCAGCGAAACATCCATTTAACCACCAAAGTCTCTTAAGAGCGATCCAAATCTTTTTTTATTCCCTGAATAACCACTGATTGGTGCAATCCAGAGTGATTCCTCAGTACAATGCTCCTATAAAATCCAACTGTGGCTGTGTGCTGTGTACAATGCTTCAGAGACTTGGAAGCAGATTATTCAATACAGTATATTTACACTAAAATGCAATGTTTTTTTTTTTTCTTGTAAAAATAAAAGAAGCTTTTAAAGTTACAACCCTTGTTAGCTGTTTTGTAATATTTTCAGTTTTACTTTCATGTTCAAAATTGCATGCTGGTGTTTACACATTGGTAAATCTTGCCCCTACTGTCTTAAATAACCAAGCCTTTAAAATATGTCCGATTAGCTGTATAATTTTATACCAGGCTTTACATTTCTCTTTGATTAGGGCTTCTTTCCTTACCCTACAAGAATCGTACGCATAGGCAGGATTTGGGTCCATAATGTGTGGAGGGCAAAACAAATTCACAGCTACTGAAACATGTGAATTAACTGCTTTTTTTGGTGATCGCTACATTTATTCAGTTGCCTTTTTCAAGTCTGAAATGACTTTGTTATGAATCTCTCCTGTGCAACCATTTACTGTATTGGTAAACAGTGGCAGACCTACAAGCATTGATTCCAACACAATTTAGACCTTTTTAATTAGGCTGATACATTTAAACTGCTGTGTTTTAAAACAATCATTATACCACTCTGGGTTCTGGTTTGAGAATGTACAAAACATAATAAATAAAAATCACGCTCACAACACGTTTCTATGGTTACACAAAGTGTTTGGTGATGCAGGCCTAACCTAATACTACTGCTTTAAAGTTTTAAGTAAATGTTCAACCACACAAATACAACATAATTACTATATCAATCAAATGCATGAGTGTTAACACAGTAAAGTTACAGTCCCTGTAAAAAGCATGCTTCTTGTTCAGAGTGAATTTGGAGAGCAAAGCCGTTCATTCAGCTGCAAGCCTCTACCCTCTGACCTGTTACACTTTGCTTTGCACAGTATTATTCGACAATGGCACATTGCCTTTTTTTTTTGCAGCCTGTTTACCTAGCATTATCTTCAGCGATGTCCACATTGAGACAGTTAAACACCAGCTTCTCACAGATTGCAGGGCTGCTTTGCTTTTGAAATACAGAGAGGCTAATTATATTTGTATTACATGAGGGTAGCTGTTATTTGCTTCATGCTAATATTGGATCAGCTTTTGCCAAGATAAAGTGAGATAGTAGTGATAACCCCCGCTGCGACCCTATGTGTATTAAAGTGATTGTGAAGCTATTACCTGCTGCAGAATTTCCTGTACAGTGTGCAGTGTCATTCAGTGGATTTGACATGTGTAAAAATCTGTGCTGCAATTCTCCCAGTGTTCTGGTCAATGCAGCCTGTGCGCTCAGCCCTCTCGGTGTGTGTGTGTGTGTGCTTGTCGATTTGATGCCTTTCAATCCTCTGAAACCACATTGGTCTCCTGTTGATTCCTACCTTGGCTGAAAGATTGATAGTGGACCTTGATTTACTACTTTCCAACACTATTAAATTGTAAATACTTTCAGTCTCGTGTCACAGACAGTGTACTAGACTTTATACTGTGGACCATGCATGCCATGGTTCAGTTCAATGGCATGTTTTTATTTCAATTGGAATATATGGGGGTATAATACTTGTATATTTGATTGAAGTATATTATAATTCCAAAGCTCAGTTTTTACTGTATTTCGTCAATTCTACAATGTAATGAATTATATACACCTAACAGTACTCCTGCATATCACAAGTCATTTTAAAATGTGAATTTTATTTTTGTGAAACACTAAACATAAACTGTTTTCATGAGAATGTCTCTTACGATGTAGGTAAATTCTTGTAAATCTGGTTTGAAAATGACTTAATTCTGTAATGTTTTTTATTAGGGCAGCTCGCGGAACAGAGAGCTTAAGCACTGAGGAAATAATTCAACACTATGGAAAGAAACAGGAGTGGCAGCATTTCAACAGCCTCAAGGGTTCATTTACAAGATCAGGTAGGTGTGATTCCTCAGTTGCCAGAGTATTTTATTCCACATGTATTGCTTGAATAAATGATGTGCAGGTGCGACTGTGTCGGTTCATATGTTCCTGTAAAAATTACTATTATTATTATTTTTTATTTACTGTCATGTAACCTTTTTTGATTTTGCAATCGAGTGGCAAAGTGCTTAAATGCTTTAGTTCTAGTTGCATGCCTTGAAACAACCACTAGATGGCGCTGGCTGTTGTTTCTGTAAACTAGCATGTGTTGCATTTTACTGTGGGCAAGCAGCTTTAACTGAAGAGCAGCTTCTGATCCGAAGTAAAAGCACAGGCTAAGCAAAAAAGGAAACGCAACACTTCAGCAATTGCATTAAGAGCCATTATTGTGAGCACCATACAAATAATAGAGACAGTAAAAATAATAAGAAAACTTATTTTAAAGCTACAACCTTGATCGTGACAATCCCCTTCATTATAATTTTCAAATTCAAGGGGCACACATAATGGATATAAATTACATTAGTTTTGAATCCACAGTGCTATGACTTCAGACAGTAACTGCTATGAGTACAGGATACATGAAGACACTCAGCACTGTTAATCATTTATTTATTGAATTAATTAACCAGGAAAGTCCCATTGATTGAAATCTCTTTTTTAAGGGAGACCTGGTCAAGAAGGTGGTATGTAAAAAAAATTGAAATGAGCGCAACCAATACAAACAAGTTAATCAAATTACAAGAAACTATTTAGGAGCACCGGCCAAAATAACAACATGGCTACATATTTTGTTGTTTGAACCCCTTTAAAGGTGTCAAGACAGTAAGTCTCAGTTATTCTTATTCCAAGACCATGAAGATAGAAAACGGAATGCTGCTTTTTTTTTTTTTTTTTTTCCAAAATTCCGTACGAACCCTAGGAACTGAAAAATGGGAGAACAGTCTGAGACGTAAGATTATAAGCACTACTAGAGGTATTAACCCTATTTGGGGTTTTGCCCCAAGCTATACACTTCCAATAAGAATAACCCCACTTTCTTTTCTGTCTGTCTTCACCAGCAAAATATTATTTTTATGACAACTATTTTGACCTGCCAGGAGCTCTTCTTAGTGCCAGAGTTGTGGATCAGATGGTTCAGGTAAGGTTTTACGAGAGCATGTATCTGGGACTCACTCCCCAAGCAACGTATTACACAGGAACGGTTTTGTACTTAACTCTCATATATGGTTATTCTAGAGGTTGTCAAAATGACCTGGTAATCCGGATTCATAAAAGCAACCAAATCCACCCAAATCGCTTTTCATTTTTTTCTGATCTACCAGTACATTTTAACTGTTTAACAGCCAATTGTGCCAGAATATTAATCTTTATTCTCAAAAAATCTACTTCTACTTGTTAAAATTAGTTATGAGACTGTAACAGCAGAACAGGTGTATGGTATGGCAATGCTAGACCACTAGCTTGAAATTGCTCAAGGTATCACAGAATTTATGAAGATAGGTACCTGATTTAATGTGCTTACCTCTAGTTTACATACAGTCTAAGGACTGGCTAAAATCACATGTTTGAATTAATAGTTTTAGAATAAAGACCAGTTAACGTAAATCCAGCTAAAAAATATACTACAAACACCTGAGTCAGGAGGTGCGCTCATCCACAGGTTTGTAATAAGCTAAACGTTTATCCACTGTGTAATTTCTATGCACACAGTAAGTAATCTGTGCAGTCTTGGATACAACAGCACCAGGTATTACAAGTGGAGTCTGTCAGCCTCTTCATAACTTTAAACACTCTGCCTTCCTGTACATCATATACTGTGTACTGATGTCATCATCCTGTGCATAGAATGTACCACTCAGATTGTTTTGTGTTTATTAGTAGCTATGGGTACAGTCTTTTGTTTTTTTGTGATTTATAATAAGTTAATCTTTTGGGTGCAGGGTATGTCTTCTTATGAGAGACATCATTTTCCTACAGTTTGAGCAGCCAGATCACCCCTCTCCCCATGATCTTAATAAGGCTTTTGTATAAGAAACTAATGAGTTATGTGGAACCTTGTTGAATGTTGCAGGAGTTCCCTTAATAAGATTATCGCAGTACATGTGCATGGCCATTTAGCATGCAGTACATGTGCATGGTAACCCCCCATTCTTTTCCTGTAGTTATACTATGCATTTACCATGGTTTGCCATGTTTTTGTTTTAATATGCTTATAATGTGCTATGCTTTTTGCCATGGTAATCTGTTACAAATGTTCTTATTGTTGTCATGCAATGTGAATGCCTTGATGGAGCGAGCGCTCAGTATAACAGGTGATTTTGAGAGAGCTGCTGTAGCGAGGAGCAGACTAGCTGGAGCCTCAATTATCCCTATGTTTCTAAGATGTGCACACACAGAAATGCACAGCAAATGTCCTCCTTGAAATACAATTATGGTGGAGGTATGCCCTGTCAGTGTGGCCATCATCAAACACAATAATGCAAAGGCTCCAGGCCCAGCTATCACAAGCTGCCAGTGTCAGTGCACCAGCCCCATGGTGAAGCCCTAGTCTCAGCTATCACAAGCTGCCAGTGTCAGTGCACCACCCCCCTGGTGAAGCCCTAGTCTCAGCTATCACAAGGTGCCAGTGTCAGTGCACCAGCCCCATGGTGAAGCCCTAGTCCCAGCAATCACAAGCTGCCAGTGTCAGTGCACCAGCCCCATGGTGAAGCCCTAGTCCCAGCAATCACAAGCTGCCAGTGTCAGTGCACCAGCCCCATGGTGAAGCCCTAGTCTCAGCTATCACAAGCTGCCAGTGTCAGTGCACCAGCCCCATGGTGAAGCCCTAGTCCCAGCAATCACAAGCTGCCAGTGTCAGTGCACCAGCCCCATGGTGAAGCCCTAGTCCCAGCAATCACAAGCTGCCAGTGTCAGTGCACCAGCCCCATGGTGAAGCCCTAGTCCCAGCAATCACAAGCTGCCAGTGTCAGTGCACCAGCCCCATGGTGAAGGCTGTTACAGGTTCAGGTGAAATGATTAATTGTTTTTTCCCTTACGTGATATGGTTTCTATATATTGCTGTGTATTTTCAGTGATGAATATACTGTATGTTATTTATAGATGGTGTAACTACCTTGTCACAATGTCATCTTTTTTTATCACCTTAATATTTTTGGTTCAACCATAAAAAGTAAATTACTGAAAAGCTGATATTGTGGGATGGGTGGTTGATATTTTTTTTTTTAATTTGAATGAAAATATGCTGTCATTTACAGAGTGGAAATCTGAGAATTTTGGATTTCTGGAAGGATATGATGTCTGCTGTAGACCACAATTACAATACGTCAGCATTTAAAGGTAGGATAACCAACTGGCATGGAGTTTGTATGATTTGCTGCTCCAAGTGTTTCTGATCCCTTGTGGAGTTAATGCAGGCAAAGAGACAAAAACAGCAAATTTGAAGATTTTAAGTGTTTATTTTGGTCATTTATGAAGGGCATATGCATCTCCAAGGGATTTGATTTGTTTTATACAGGTATAAAATTGGGAATAGAATTACAGTTCCATAGACACTCCAATACAACATTGCTATACCGCTGCTAATACCAATACTTCTAACAATAATGTTGGTTTATTCAATATCTAAGAATAGCACTGTTTTTAAAGACAAACAAACAAAAATCATGTCCTTGGAAGTGGTTTGAGCAGTGATGAAAGCACCATGTTTTCTTGCTATTAACCATATTGTAGTTTTTTTTTTAAATTTATTTTTAATAAAAACTGAAAATTAGAAAGCATGCTTCAGACATCTAGGCAGATATACTATGGGAAGAAGCAAAACAGCATGAACGAGGTCTTTTATCCACACAGCTTGGTCCATAGATTAACCTTTGACACCTTGGAAATGATGACCCATCTCTGATTAATTACAGATCTTTCTCCCTTAAACAGAAAGTTACCCACCCTATGTTATTTGGCTTTCTGTATTTAAAATCCACAGAGTACAAGCTATGTAGACGACCATTTTATATACCAGAAAACTAATACACTGTCAAGAGCATTTGAAAGAAGGGTCTAAACAAAACAAGACATTTGAACCTCAGAGGGGTAGTTTGTTGAGCCAAATCAGTATCACGTAGAGCCAATCAGGAATCCACTGAAGGAGCAGTGAATGTTTTCAGAGGCATAGACACCGGTGGAGTGATCGTCTGGAATCTGAACCCACACCTGGTCGTCTTCCTGGAGGTAGAGGACACCACTTCCCGAGGCTTGATCCAGATAGCCTTTCTTATATTCATCATAGGTGTACATTATCGGGGAACCGTTTTTATACAGCGCAACCAAAACGTTAGAGCCCTTAACATGAACGTGGTATGCAAAATAGTAGACTCCCGGTATGCGACATGTGAAGACTCCGGTGGAAGGGTCATAGTGTTGCTGTCCATTATACAGGGTGTTGTCAAACTGAATGGGAGTTTGTGCATGTGGGTAGGCCTTGCTAAGCAGGGCACTAAAAGCAGATATGGGAGCCATTTGCATTTGTGCAGACTTTATACTCTTCTGATAGATCATCTCTCCTGCGGGGCCTGGTGGTCCTGGAAGACCAGGAGTTCCGGGGCGACCATCTGATCCTCTTGCGCCAGGAAACCCAGGGGGGCCCATTGGACCTGGCACTCCTTTAGCTGTGATACCGGCAGGCCCTGGTTGCCCGGGAGTGCCAGGATGCCCTTTTAAACCAGGCGCACCTGCAGACCCTGGTGGACCGCTGGGTCCTCTTGAGCCGGGTATCCCATCTTGTCCCCTTGGTCCTGGTTCACCTGGTTGGCCTGCATTGCCTTTAGATCCTGGGCTGCCTGGTTGCCCGGGGATACCAGGAGAACCCGCTGTTCCTGTGTCACCCTTCACACCTGATGGCCCCGGGATTCCCCTGGAACCCACAGGGCCAGGTGGTCCTGGATACCCTGGTTTCCCTTCAAAGCCTTGTGAACCCTGAGCGCCTTTAAAACCCTTCTGCCCTGGTTCTCCCATTTGACCAGCTTCACCTTTTGGTCCTGCCTGTCCAGTTTCTCCAGAAAACCCTCTTTGGCCCTGAGGCCCTGGTAGGCCTGATGGCCCAGGGCGGCCTGGTTCCCCTGAGTGCCCGGCTGACCCCTGTTCTCCTTTAAGACCAGGTGCACCTGGCACACCTGATGCCCCTCTGTCACCTTTAAGCCCGGGCAGACCTGGTTTTCCATAACCTGGAAGCCCTGGGCTCCCACTCTGCCCTGCAGGTCCAGGTGGACCTTTTGGCCCAGTTGGACCAGGCATACCTGGGGCACCATTTTCTCCTGACTTTCCTATACTCATTGGCCCAGGTGACCCAGCAGGGCCCTTTTGACCTGGCATGCCCATGGGTCCAGGGGGCCCATTTAAGCCGGGCATTCCTTGCTTCCCTGGCTCCCCTGGATACCCAGGTGTACCAGGTTTACCCACCCCAGGGGTCCCTTGCCTCCCAGGTGGACCTGCTGGCCCTTCAGGACCTCTCTCTCCTTGAGCCCCTGGGACTCCGTATCCATTCTCTCCTTTGGGGCCTTGCATGCCTGGAGGACCCTGATGTCCCTTTATTCCTGGTAACCCTTGTGACCCTGGTAAACCTGGCATACCTTGTGGCCCTGACTTTCCTGGAGAAGAGAGGCCAGCAGGTCCAGGAATCCCAGGAGGTCCTGGGACCCCCCTGGGCCCTTGATGTCCCTGGGGTCCGGTTCCTCCTTTTTCCCCAGGGAAGCCTTGTTCGCCAGGTTTGCCTGGAGAACCCGGAGATCCTGGCTTTCCTACAGCAGAGTATCCGGGTGGTCCTGGTGGCCCAGGAGGGCCTTGTACTCCTGGCGCCCCATAGCCAGCCTTGCCTGGAGGCCCTGGATGACCTGGAGGGCCTCGCTCTCCTGGTTCACCGGGGGGGCCCGGTTCTCCGACCATCGGTAGCGCTGTTAAAGGAAAAAAAAGAAAGTTATAATGAAGTCATTTTAATAATGTCAACTGGTGACTTTGCTCAGCCAGGGTCCGATTCTGCGCTCCCCTGTGATTGACTCACCTGAATACCATGCGACTGCTTTTCCCAGCCACTTGGGGACCCCAGAGAAAATAACTCTTAATATTGCAAAACTAATAACAAACAACCTAAATGGTTACAATGTTTTTTTGTAAATTGACTTGCTTTATATGTGAGTGTTCGTCTGGACAGTAATATCTGTGTGACATAACACTAGTTTCAGTGCTCTCTCCTCCAACAGTGCTGATGGAGATCTAGCATCTGATTTGGTGGTTCTTCTACAGCGTACCACCATGAGACGTACAACACAGGAGACCGAACATAATGTGTTTATTATAAATACTACAGGATGTCTTTGCATCTAGTGAGTAACTACAGTAAACAGGAATGCTCCTGGTAAGCAAAGCCAATCTAAAGAACAATGTTAACTGTTCACTCAGATCATAAGACATAGCTTTAAAGAGTCATTTTTCTTTTTGTTCTTAACATCCTGTCAACTTTTTAACAATTATACATTTAAAGTCTATTAAAGATATTTTCAAGATGTCTGCTTAGTGCAGTTGGGTTTGAAATGAGACGTGGGTCTCTGATCACCCGCCCAGTGAAGCTGGGGGAGACTAGGGAGGTTTTACTGAAAGACTGCTGTGATTGGATACAAAGTGAGAAACTGCTGTGATTGGATACAGACTGAGAGGCTGCAGTGATTGGGCGCAGAGTTTTAAAGCATGGAGAGAAAGGAAGGCGAGAGAGTAGAGAGCATAACTACTTCACAGTCTTGCACCAGGGCCTAGTAAATCCTAGCGCCGGTACTGCATCTTCAAAATACCTTTGAGATAGACTTTACATGTATCATTGGCAAAAGTTGTCAGGATGTTAATAACAAAAAGAAAAATTGTTGTAGCAACACGTGGGGACGTATAACGCTGTATGATAATTGGAATTGATAAATTATCGGTTGGCATATTTTACTGTACATTATCATTTTAGAACAAGGGCATCTGCTAAGAAAATAATAATAATAATAATAATAATAATAATAATAATAATAATAATAATAATAATAATAATAATAGAATGGTAGATCTGTATGTGTCACTTTATTGTTGCTGACCAGTCATTGCTGAAAAAAGCACTAGGGGTCGACCCCAATGGGGTAAGCCATTTCACCATACAAGGGAATCCCCCTGGATTGCTCAACCACTTATTTTCAGTTGCAAGGAAAACAAATAGTAGTTTGAGGTCCTGGGTTTCCCCCAGTGCTGTTTTTGATGGGGTGTATATCGTATCTATCCAGTAGCTGTCTCACATGCATACAGGGCAGTTTCTGGGTTATTAGGGATAGGGTTATTCTAGGGTTCTACACAATATCTATTTATGGCCTTGTATATGAAATAAAATAGTGTATTGGCTCAGGGGAGTCTAGACAGATGTTGTTTACTGAATATGTTCCCATAACTGTGGTTATTGGGTGAGGGTAAGCTCCCTTGAGCAGGAGCATCAGGCATAAATCTCATCTCTTCATTTTTTTTAGTTTTGTACCTGCTGTGGTTTGCTCAGTCATTTACTAAACATCTTAGAGTTGTGAAACATGTGAAAATCCTGAGGTAAAGCTATTAGGGTTACAGCATGCTACATAGTGTGGAGAGAACAGCTTACAGTAAGAGACAATGCAGAGTATATTGCTGTTTTAAACTAATCCTAAAACAGCAAAGTAGTTATAAAACATTCAAGGCAAATATAATAATAGTAATAATAATAATAATAATAATAATAATAATAATAATAATAATAATACACTGTACTGTAACTGTTAAAAGTGTTATGGTTGTCATTAATTAATTATAAAGCAATATTATCAATTCTGACTGAACTTTTTATTTCTAATACTGAGTTTATTGATGTGTGTGCGTGTGTGTGTGTGTGTGTGTGTGTTTGTTTAATACTGGCTCAGCCTGACCGGTTGAAAGAAATGTATTGCTTAATTTTCACTGACTGTGTCAATGTACACATTATAGTATTTTTAGCATCATTTTTTTTCTATTGCATTGTTATGAACTGCAAGAAATCTACAACCCTTTAAAATATTTTGTCAGGGTCCACTTAAGCTGTGATTTCTAGTCATCTGACTGGTTAAGAAAAACTGATGTCCTTTCAACATGGCATTATTTTAGGGAGAGAATTCCCTGTAAAAATCCCCAAACCAGTTGCTGTATGTATCAGCTAATGAATGAAATGCACTTTCAGTAACAAGAGTTGGACCAGATTTTAAACAAAGCATTTTTAACAGAGCAGCCAGGAAGCTAAATATATAAGAAAGATGCTGACGAGGCCCCCGATGCACTGACAGACTGTGTACACACATCCTTGATAGCTTGGGCTTTGTTGTTAACAGATCTAAATCTACTACTAAATCTAAGTATGGTTTTACCTGGTTAACAGACTAATACAGTGCGTACATACATGGGTACGTTCATACATATTACATACATGCATAAATAAGTACTGTGTTTTACTTTGTAACTTTTTAGTTTACTATATAACTCTAGCACACATGCTTGATACAGAATATATGTCTTATTATTGGGTGCACCAGAAACTGGTTCAGTACCGCTAAGGGAACTGTGAATTTTTAAATACATTCATGAATAGTCCAAGCAGCACTGGCTAAAACAGGTTGTGTAGATGTGACTTTAAATCCAGCTCGGTGGCATCTGTGTCAGCAGATACAAAACAGACTGGATTGATCGCATGATGTCAGAATGCCGCTGATCACCTGTGTATTTGTGTTTTAATTAAGAGCCATTGCACGCTCAAAGATAATCAGTTACACATCAAAGTAGACCCTCAGAATAATTGGTGAATAAGTAAATAATAATAATTAATTACCAGATCCCAACTGCTGCATCCAAAATGTACTGCATATTGTCAAGATATAGAGCTATGACCAAATGTTTTGCATGTATAGAATTGTATCTAATTTTGTTTCATGAAGTCGAATGAACCCTGCTGAATAATATTACGTTAACATATTGAAGTACATACCGCTTTGTAGTTCTGTATATACTTAATGAAAAATGGACAAAAATGTCTAAATCTAACATGTACTAAGTACTACGATTGTGGCTTCCAGCAGAACTTTGCGTTAAAAAAAATTCTGGGGTGCTGCAACAGTTTTGGCCATCGCTGTAGGCAGACCTGAGATTTGTCTGTATGTAAAGGACAGAGAACATGCACTGTGTTCTGCAACACAAACACGAGCATTGTGCTTACCTTGACTCTTCACGTTGTACGGTTGGTACTGAGGCCCCTTGGTGTCAGACTTCCCGTAGTATGCTCCCCCATGCGCCGCGCTCAAGGAAAGCAGAAGGAGAAAGACTCTTGTAACTTGTAACTCCATGCTGGCTGCTCAGATCTGCAGAGACATGAATGTGATAATGTTAATACTCAAAGAAGAACTTCAGAAATACATTTCAGAAATGATAAAGATCGATTGAACAATAAAATAAAGCACTCAACAGTAAGATTTATGACAGAAGAAACCAAGTTAAGGTAGCCAAACATAGGAGTTTCCACAAAGTGTGTCTTTAGTGTTTAGTATTACTAATCAAAGCATTCTCGTTTAAACACATTCACATTATTAAGTACATGTAAAGCTATTGCATTGAAGTAGGCTAAACTTAACCCCATTAGAGCAGCACTTGCTGTTTGCTTCACTTACTGTTCCCTTGACTTGCCCTCTCAAAGCAGCATGCAGGACCAGAACATAGAGTATCTATCAGCTTATAAAGTTCAGTGCAAGGCGAGAGTGATAGTGCAGCCCTTAGCCACCTACCAGTGGCTGCAGAAGACTAGCCAGTACTTGGTCCCATTCCAAGGGAACCAATGCTGATTAAGCCTTTCAAAGCTCTAATCCTGTTGGTTGACATGAAAACAAACTGAACTAAATTGCAAACATACCAGCATAACTGTTCTTCAAAAGATAGAAGCTTGTGTTCTTGCAACTGCGTTTGTATCCTTAAGACCGGATGTCTGTAGAATGGCAACTGAAGAGACTACTCTATAAAGGACTGATGTTCTGTATTTATACTCTCTTTGTATTGTGAAGGTGCCTACTGTATAAGCACCTCCCTTAAAGTGATGTAAGCAATAATTATGGGGCAAATTGGACTTTGCAGGCATGTGTTAAATCAGGCTGGTTGTTTTCTCTAAATGTGTAGAGGTTGGCTGTTTGTCTATCAGTGTCTCGGGTTGTAGAATAACATTGCATTAACTGAAATAATTCTAGGGAGATTTGAGCCGGTCATTCAGAGTTAGTTGCTAAGCACTATTCAGAGCTTCCAGGGACGATCAATAAAGTTTTTGTATAAATTTGCTGTACCCTAGAAGAGCTGGCATGTGTCATTTGGACACATTAAATGCAAGTTGTTTGTGTGGTGAGCACAAGTTTAAGAACTATAAAATAAAGGGGAAAAAAGCAAATAACAAGAAAACCAACAAAAACAAATGTGCTGTTCCTATAAAAGAGTCAATTTGGTGAAGACCCGCCATCATGGTGCCCTTTTCTTGTTGTCTCAATCTCTTTTTGGATTTAGCTTTATTCCATTAGCTGGAATAATACAAATGTCAAATGACACAAATGCAATTTACACCAGTTTTTGTGAAAGGAAATTTAAACTGTTAATGTTACACAGCTAGTAGTAAAGAACTTTGGCATAATTCGGAGTCCTTTTAATACACTTTGTTTTGTTACTTGCTTGTATTTTTTTTTTTTCTGTAATTTGTTTTTTTGTATAACAGCCTTTATAAATCAGGCCCACTAACTTTCTAAGCAGACTGAGGGCAGCAGGTTTATAAATCACTAGAGACATCAGCCTTCACATAACAGAACCTCTATCCCTATAATGTGTGTTTTTCTTATGATTTTTATTGTTTGCTTAAGTAAAATATCCCAATAATTCTCTTAATTCAGCTGTTAAGTTTAGGCCACCTCACACTCTTACATTGTACTTGTACTAAACAGAATACGCTCGTGGAATGTACTAAACAGAATACTCTCGTGGAATGTACTAAACAGAATACTCTCGTGGAATGTACTAAACAGAATACTCTCGTGGATGGCTGTGGTAATGTCACTAATTAGGATGGCTGTGAACAATCAATTTTTCGGCCATTCTAATTCTAATGTCCTGATTTTTAACTTGTTGTGGTTAAGGTTTGATTCGAACAGGGTTTTTGACTAGCCGCCTGGTGGCCATATAGTGTAATTGCGCTTTTACTGGACCGATTGCACCACGGTTCATTGCTACTAAAAACGTTTGACTGAGCAATTGAAACAGTTTTGTCTGGTCAGTTATGTTTCTACTTGATCAGGTCACAATTTGTCTTCTTAAAATACTGTACATAAGGGAATACAATCAGCTACTACTGTCTGTCCTAAAACACACATCTGTTATGATGTTCTACTTGACTAAACCTTGTAACCCTTCCACCTATAAACAGGGTAACTGGGAGCTGGGCAGTTTGTAAGGGTCTAACATTATTTCACTCGACCATTTGTAGCACATGATTAAATAGTCTATATGTATACTCCAGATGCTACCCGCAGTATCAAAGCAGTATAAGTTCAGCTTCTGTAATTTAGTTTTTTAAGACTATATGTATATAATTTCATATTTATAATGAGCTTAATATCATGTAGAATTCGACCAGTATAAAATAGTCATGGTGCAGCAGATTGACAATTCAGTAAGCCTCTTAAAAAGAACATGAAGTGACATAGGAAGTAAACAAAGAATGCAACCTTGGATGTTTTACTTTTTCCTTTGATCCTCTTTTCTTTGTGAAGAATTGTGTTCATCTATGTTTGTTGCTAGGCAGCTGTGGTCTCATGCAGTTTGAAAAACACTAACCATTTCTTCAGATAAGCAGAAATGCTAAGGTCCAATCACTCAAAAAATAAGGGAGTGAATACTGTTAAAATGCATCACTATTTTACTCTTTTTTTTTTTTTGGAGTCACACCATTGGAATAATTTTTCTCAGTATTGCAGAACCTTATTTGGTGCTGTCATACCTAGAATTTAAAGTTGTTTCTTTAAAGAACCAGTATCCCATCCATATAAGTTAAGGCAATACCTGAAAGAAGTATTGCACCTTGCTGTGCTATTTCCTATCTTCCCGGATCATGAGAACTAACTTTCAGTACTTTGTCCTCATCATAAACTCCAATCTATTACCAAAACTTGTTGATATGTTTACATTTCTAAGGTGCATTCCCAGAATTGGCATCTTCATTCTTCCCGGTCAGGTAGTAGAACAGTCTGTTGCACCTATTATTCTCACTGGAGAGTTCCACAGAGGTAACTTATACAGACAGTAGCTGCTCGCGGTGCGAATGTCTGGCATTCCCTGTGTCAGTGTCATCTGGGATGAATGAACTCTGGCCTGTCAGTTTTAGGCATGTTTCATTTTTAGACACTAAAACATAAAGTCTGTATATTCAGCGAATACAGACACCCCATTGGGTCTTATTGCATTTATAATCCAGGTCAAACTGGATTTGAAGAGAAAAAAAAAAAGCATAAATCATGTTTGGGACAAAAAATTATTAGTTTTTTATTAAATATCCTTACGCCAATAAAGTAGTCCATTTATAACTTTGAACTACTGCAACAGGATTGTGTATACGGTAAATGAAATAGCAAGTCTACTCTGGTTGTGAGGTCAGAACCAGTGTTAGGTTATCATCGTGTGACCCTGTGTCTTTTTATATTATGGTAATGTTACTGTAATAATAATCAAAAGACTTACAAACACATGTTTGAATTGTTAAAATGTCATTCATAATACATATCAAATATCAGCACTTTTGTCTTCGGACAAGGTGGCAATATTTGGATGTTACTTTGCTCGCTAAGCCTCATATTAGTTATTAGCTATTGTCTAAATTGCTGTTTCAGTTTTTTTACTCCATCTTATTCATATCTTTGTATGACACACACACATCCACAGTATTTAGAATTCACATCCTAGCCTTGTATTTAATGTAATATGCCTATATTCAATGTTTTATGCATGGTTCCTCCCTCTCTTGTAAAGCACTTTGTGATAGTGGTCCACTATGAAAGGCACTATATAAAATAAATATCGATCCTGATTTCTTCAGTCTTTTGAAAACAAGTCTGTGTTATTTTTAAGTATCACTTTGATTGCTGGAATTTTCTTTTCAGGACCTAAATGAAAAATACACAACGAATACGCTCGGGTAAACCAGCTTGAAATGAAACAGGAGAGCAAGCAGCACGAAAACTTGCTACTGTAAAATTGAATGCACTGAATGCATTTACAATAACAGATCTTTAATGTCTTTCTATGCTATAAAATTGAACTGTTGCTAATAAAAAATATAGAAAGAAAATCCGTTATGCTGATGAAGGCTCTGCCTGAATGCATTGCTCCCCATTAGTAATGTTTCAGGGGCAACGTTTAATGGTTCTGCTGGGGGGTGGGGGAAAGCATTGTCAAGTTAAGTATGCTATTTCAACTCTTCAGTCATACAAACTATAGTTAGCCCCTTTGCAAATGTTAGGATTTACTATGTGTAGTGTTTGTTAAATTGAATGAATGAACAAAACACAAGCAAGTAATTCAGTATTGAGTTTGTATTGAAGTCCACATCATGTTTGTCTTTGGTCTCCCAATTTATAGCCCCCTCGATTAAATTAATGCATTGTGCTTGATGCCAAGCAATGATGTGACCAAAGATGTCCATTAATATCTTTATTTGCCTTTAATTCAAATAATTGACGGAGACTGTGGACAGTCAGGAGGTAAGCCCAGTCAGACTGACAGTTAGTCTTCTTTCAATACGAAGAGACTAGCAGCTGTAGTGCCTGACTTGCACTAGAGGCTCCAGCCTCCTGGTTACACTGTAGAGACAGTACTGTTTATACTGAAAACAATGTATCTGCCACTCTATTTTTTAACAGGACAGGTGTGTCTGTATTTAGTATTTGAAGGGCTGCAGTGCCACTCTGATACAGCAGAGGGTGCTGTTTATGAGGTGTTGCTTGCTTGGAGTGGCTACTTTCTTGCTGTTATTGGAACATACGTGCCACAGTAGGGTTATATTTTTAAGAGTTTAGCCTCTGTGATAATTGGGTTCTTCCTCCAGCAATCGTTAGTCCTGCATTACTTTTGCCCACACTACCCTGCCTTAAATCACACTGCAATGTGTTTATTTTTTATTATGACCACATGTAATAAACAAATAAGCAAAAAACATTAAGATAGAGGCAAGGAATATAGGGTTTTTAATGGGCAGGTAGTGGCTAATGGCTAATCCATGTAGTCTGTAATACTTGCTTTTAATGTGGATTAAACATGAAGCAAAATACAATTTTACCATTATAGGTATTTACAGTCTACTTTTTCTTTAGTTTTTATTTAATCAGATAATTTGTAGTTTTGACTGAGATTCGCAGTTTAATGTCCTATCGATGTTGGTTAATTTCCCCTCTACAATTACTGTCTGGCGCTCTATAATCAACACACTTACTAAAGAAGTTCTTAACTCTGTCAACATTTCAGATAATTGAACTTACTGAACAGCAGTTTGGAATGCAGCTTTAACATCAGAGACAGTACATCTCCAATGCCATTTTTTGACAGAGTGGTTTTCTTGCATTGTTCTTGTGACAGACCAGTTTGCTTCCATGTCATTACGAAGGATGCATGAGGAAGCACTGTCCCGCGCAGTCCGATGCCGTTGTACTGCACATTCATTCTCATTCATTCTCATGCCGGAAGTCGTGCTCTTTCCAGTCACAGGTTTCAGTATTTGCAGGGTGCAGCTGGAAGGGAATGCTTTTCCAGGGGGTATTTGTGGGAGGATTTTTACTTGATTTTTTTCTGCACAGGTTCTGGTTGGTGAGTGATAAAGTCACAAAAGCAACTACAGATGGTGCATGTTGGCACTTAATCTTTGAGTCTTAGTTTTAAGAGTACAGAGAACTGGGAACTTTCTGTATCATTGGAAAAGTAAAGATCGGTTTGTACTACAATTAAGGCTGCAGTAAATCTTAACATATGTAATGCTTTTTGACATCTCGATGTCCAAGTCCAATTATTAATAAAATAAAAAAAAAATAATAATAATCTTAAGTTTTGCTGAAGGTAAACATTTTGTGAAACTGTGCCTGCTATGTACTGTATACAAAGTAATTAATCCGAAAGGTGTATGTTATTTTGGGTTTTTTTAAAACAAACATTCTAATTATCATTTATGTGCAATTTTTGGTTTTCTTGGAATGCAGGCATTTTTTTCTTATACCAGAAGTTTAAATTGTAATATGATAATTATATAGATTGGTATTTGAATTACTACCTGTGAAAAACATAATTATTATCTTTAACAGTAGAAGAAATATAAATTATGGCATTTTATGAGAAACTGAGACAATGGATATGCATAAATGTTGACCTATGTAGCTTAAAATAATAATCATTCTCATTGTGATAATTAAATGATAAATCTGCTTCTCATGAAATTGTTTGGTAGGATATTCTGTAGTTTGTTTGCTTAGTTCAATTGATTGCAAGATCCCAACATATCAAAACAATATTGTTCTTGTCTGATGCAGGTTATATTGCAGGCTTACTTCAAGCCCCCTAGTGTGATTATTTATGGTCTGGTCTGATAATACACAAGCACAAACAAGACTATCTCCTTGACATGGAGTACCAAATGGAGAGGCAGGTACTACAGGCTGAGCCAGTCCCTTAGAAGAGAGGTGCAGAGCACACAAGAAAGAGGTTTATCAGAGTGTTTTACTACAATGTGTGCATCAACGGTGCATGTTGCCTACTGTATACTGTACCTATGCATTCATTATGTGTGCTTTCACATTCGAATGTTATAAAATAGAACTTGCTAAACTCAATCCGGGGACAGTGTGCAAAGAAGGCTGTTTAACATACATGTGTAATGTATATATATATATATATATATATATATATATATATATATATATATATATATATATATATATATATATATATATATATATATATATCAGTACCAGTCAAAAGTTTGAGTACACCTGCTTGAAACCAGGTTTTTCATGATTATCTATGCTTTTAACTGAATAAACTTGTCTATAAACACTTAAAATGGCAAAATACGCTCAGTTAAGCAAAGAAAAAAATTACTTTAAAAAATGAAGGTCAATCTTTAAGACAAATCGCAAGAATTTTTCAAGTGTCTGTAACTGCTGTGGCCAAGACCATCAAATGATTTGAAGAAACTGGAACTCATGAGGACCAAACAAGGTCAGGCAGGCCAAGGGTGACCTCAGAATCAGATAACGAGTTCATTCAAGTCACAAGTCTGCGAATCCGGCGATTAACTGCCCCTGAAATACAAGCTCAGCTAAATGTTACTAGAAGTACATATGTTTCAACATCACCTGTTCAGAGGAAATTAAGTGAAGCTGGCCTAACTGGAAGAATTGCTGCAAAGAAAACATTAAGAGCGCAGAATAAGAGGAAGAGACTTGCCTGGGTCAAAATACACAGAAACTGGACATTTGAGGAGTGGAAGTCGGTCTTATGGACTGATGAGTCAAATTCTGAAATATTTGGGTCCAACCGCCGAGTATTTGTAAGACGCAGAGAGGGTGAGCGCATGAGTTCTGCATGTGTGGTTCCCACTGTCAAGCATGAAGGAGGCAGTGTCATGGTCTGGGGTTGCTTTTCTGGTGACAGAGTTGGCAAGCTCAACCAGCATGGCTGTCATAGCATTCTTCAGAGGCATGCCATTCCATCAGGATTACGGCTAGTTGGGCAGTCCTTCATTCTTCAGCAAGATAATGACCCGAAACACACCTCAAAATTGTGCAAGAACTATCTGGCGAAAAAGGAAAGTGAAGGACAACTCAATCTAATGACCTGGCCTGCCCAGTCTGCAGACCTCAATCCCATAGAACTTGTATGGGACGAACTGGACAGAAGAGTCAAAGCAAAGCTACACAAAAGTGCCCTACACCTCTGGGAATTGCTGCAGAAGAGCTGGGAAGACATGTCGGGTGATTTTCTGCTGAAACTTGTTAACCGAATGCCTCGTATTTGTGAGGCTGTTATTAAGGCAAAGGGTGGCTATTTTGAGGAATCCAAGATTTAGTGACAATTTTCAGTTTTCTTGAACATTGCTTTGATACTCCTCATGTTTTGTTTTGTATATTGTAACATGTGTTTTCATTTTCAAGTATTTACAGAAACGTATACGACGTAAAACATTGTCAATTATGAGAAAAACCTAGTACTCAAACTTTTGACTGTATGTATACACAATGCTGTGCAAAAATCTTAGACATGTTGCATTTTTAAACTATGATGCATTATGAGCATGAACAATTTACTCAAAGCCTTGACTAGTGTATTCTACTATAAAGAATCAAAAACATTGAGTGAAATAGCTCACATCACTTGATTTTCAATGTGTGGTATCTGAAGCATAATCAACCAGTACAGAGAAACATCATCTGTAATTGACAAACCCAGGACTGGAAGACTCAAAAAGTTGTCTAACAAGAATGAGCAGTATTTGAAGATAATGTCCTTAAGGAATAGAAAGAAGACAAGAGTTGAATTGACAACAGAACTGGCAGAAGGCACATGTGTCGTCCATCAAATCAACCGTACTAAGGTCGCTCTTGAAATCAGGACTTAAAGGATGTGTTGCATTAAGAATACTTCTCTTATGAAAGGGGAACAAGACTAAAAGGCTAAAATATGCACAAGAACACAGAAATTGGACTATGGAACAATGGCCAAAGATGCTTTGGACTGTTGATGGACAACATGGACGGCAGTTTGCAAAAAATGCAACGTACACAACGCCACTGTGAATTGCATTAAAATGAATTCTGCCACCTGTGCAGTTGATGATGCATTGATTATGTGTTATAAAAATCTATAGAGCACTGTGTAACTGAAAAGAACTGGTGGGGGGGGGGGCTTCTCAAAACAGACTGATTTGCACCTGCTGTGGCCCCATGTCGTGTTTCAGGGTCACAAATTTGGCCCTTTAAAACTCATATTTGAAAACCACTGCTCTGATGTATTCATGCAAAAGACTCTCAATGGACAAGAAGTCAGACCCAAGACTAACTCAGTTTTTAATTGACAAAACATTTATTGTCAGGTACACAATGAACAGGATAACTTGCATCTGTGCTAAGACAGATGTTTCAGTCCCTTGTGCAACTTTCTTCTGCGTACAAACAACAAAACATAAATTGCATTATTTAACGCTGACATCCAGGAATAAGGGATATGGAACTAAACTGTCATAGCAGTAGTAGACATTACTAGACAGTAGTTTGCTTGTTTTTTCCTCTTTCCCATTAAGCGTTTTATAAATAAGGTTGACCAGTCTTTCATATGCTAAATTTATACCAAATTTCCCTTAACTGCGGGACAAGCTAATGCTTGATGTTTAGATCTGCCTTCTAAACTTCAGGCCAACACATGTGTTTTATTGGTTGAGCGTAACCCTAATTTTTGTTATTGAACATTTCAGTTCAAAATCATTGTGGCTTTTATTGCCCACGAAAGAAGTTGAAAGTGCCAGGATCGTCCAGGGTGAACTGTTGTTAACTAAATGATGGAGTCTGAAAGATCATACTGGCCTTTTAACAGTTTTGTGGGTTTCAGCTCCCTTCCTTTTATTCTCGCTTTTAAACCACATAGGAGTTGCAGTGTTTTCTGAAAAGACACGTGTCTAGAAACAAGAATCGTTCCCATGCCCTTTTCCTGTGGAATATATTGCATGTGCATTGGAGTTTGGTGTAAAAGCCCAGGCTCAGAAGGTTCGGTGGAGATGTTTTGGTATTTGAACTAACCTTGTTTTTGTTCAGAAAGTCAAATGCTTCCTTCAGCTCTCACTTTAGCGTTACAGTTAGAAAATAATGTCGCCATACGTTAAATCCCAAGAATTACTCACATGGTTTTAAATGAATTCTTGCTAAAATACTCCCATTCTACATTCCCATTCACTGCAAATTTTAAAAAGTCTTACTTCATAAAGATAGTTCAAACTCACTTGATAAAGATCTGTTTTACAATGTGAAAGCAGAATACTGGATAGAATTTCTACCCCTGCTCTGCTGCACCACATGTCCTAACATGTGGTCCAAAAGAGGAAACTTTCCTTACAGCTATTGAGGTGATAGATAATTCAGCTTTGATCGATTTAAACCAGTATGATTTTTTGCCGGTACTTTATATCTAACTCCAAAATACTTGCTTTAAATGTAGTGGATTTAAAATGGGTTGTGCAGACTGCTGTTTATGAAAATTTCTATTTCCAAGGTAACATTAGGCCACGTTATTTCAGAATATCTTGGCCTTTTCAACAGGGAGGGAGGGAAAGGTTGGTTCACAAAAATTTCAAAAGTACAACACCTTCATTATTCTAATTTTAGGCTGGGTTCAACTCTTGGCAGTTGTATTGGCAGTCAACCTCCATTAAATATACAGGATTGAGGATCATAAACAAAAGACCTTGAAAAAAAACTTTTCTGAACTTTTCCAACTAGTTTCACAGACCTCGATTAGCACTAGTCTTGGACTACCTTACCTAAATTAACATGGTGTAGTCCAAGATTGGCATTAATCTGAATCTGTGAAACCAGCCAGTAGTATCCAACATCCTTTCAAAAGCTCAAACGTGAATGTGGATTTCTGTCCTACCTGCATTCTTTCAGCATACTGTTTCAACATTGTCTCTAAATACTGTACATGTTCTTTTTATCTGAGATAATGAAAACCCTCTGTATGATGGGAAATTAGTCTGCAAGACAAAAGTTTTTAACGATGGCGCTAAAATTCCGTAATGTATTCTAAATGAGCATTCAGAATTCACTTAACAGCTACCATTGTATAGTGTGTGTCATTAAAGTCCATATTTACCAGTACAAGCAGAAACTGACCCACCAGGCTTCCAGTGACAAACTGTTCTAGGAAGTTAGTGGTTGGGTTTTACAAAAAAAAAAAAAAAAAATTATTTTCAAATATTTAGCATCTGAACTCCAAAAATACCCCAAATATGTCTTTTCACAGATCTCCGCTGATGTAAACACTGAACATTTTAAGCTTACTTAAAATGTTATATTTATTTATTCAGGAAGGGCCTCAAGTAAGTATGGCATAGACTGGAATATCCTGGAAGCCCACAAGTGCCTCGCTTACTGAAGACAAACTTACAGTGGGTACTTGTTACACCCTATTAATAACTAACATGAAGTGTTATTTACACCCTATTAATAACTAACATGAAGTGTTATTTACAAAGGTTAAAAATATGTACATACAAAGTTATTTAAAACAAACAAAAAAACACTGCATACCATTGGCCAAACAAAATGTGTCACAAGATATGCATATAGGAAGGAACTAACAGACAGCAAGTGCCTTTTCCACTACAGCAGTGGGGATTGTATTGCCTGTTTTTTCACTCAGACCCCTTACTAAATACTCTGCTATCTATGAATAGTGTCCCAAAATGTTCTCCTTTTTCTAGGAAAGCGGCACAACTGCGGATGGAGAGTTTGTTGCTGGATAATTCACCCAGATTACTTGCTCATTAAATACCTCGGTATCCCTGAATAGTAAACGTCTCCTCTTTAAAAATATGCAGAAAATTGTTATGAACAGTCTCTCCAACAAGTGCTGTGGTATTCCAAACATGGTACACTTACTACCAATGCAGATTTACTGGCATTTCCTCTTTGTTTTTACCATCGGAAATAACACTAACACTGCGTTGGATATTGTACCTGCGTTGGATATTGTACCAGTCTTTGCAGTCACATCTCAGGAAATTGTTTGTTGGGGTAAAATAGAGAACACAAAATGAACAATCCATCTCACGTACAGTGGTACCTATTTATGGTACCACTGTATGTGAGACGGATTATTCATTAAAATCTTTAACATATTTTTAAAGAGGAGGCACTCAGTGCATTTACATGAGCATAAGAATTCCGATATTTTTTGGAAAACCTATTCCGATATCAAAAGTCATATAAACACAGTTTTCTGAAAATATATCGTAATATTCCAAAATTCAGTTTTTGGAAAACAGCACCTAGAAATTTCCGATTAAATTCCGAAAACTAACAACATGTATGTCATGTAAACACACTTTTCGGAAAACCTACTGAAATAGCACACTGCGCATGTGCACACTTTGACCCCTTTCTCCTGTACATGGTTTTAGAAAACAAAGAAAATACTAATAATCTGTAGTCAGTCTGCATGCATCCATTTGTCTAATTAGGGATAAAGTAATACATTTGTTAAAGTCCCTATGTATTTGTTAATAGCCCATGGTGAAGCAGCAAATATTTTCCAGTTTTAAAATGACGTGATAATTTAAAATAATGTCTGCAAAAGAAACTGGTAATATAGAACAGGAAGAGCTGTTGTAAAGGCTGATTGCACATTGTGGGGAATCTGAATAGAGGTGCAGGATAGTAATCTTTGAATTTCAGACCTGACACTTGAGTAATTGGATTGGTCTTCGTTCTGTCACAGAAATGTCTGGTCTGTTCAAATCGTACTTAGGCTACAACAGTACTTTGCATGTGAAAATATCCTGCGTTTTCCGAAAACTTCAATCCACGTATACAGTTGAATTCTAATTAGATTTTATCGTTAATCATGTAAAGAAAAGTCACGTTCTAAGAAAATCAGTTTTCTGATTCAGTTTTCCGAAAACATTACTTTTCGGAAAAAGCTTTGTCATGTGAACGTACTGATTGATCTATTCAGGTGTACCAGGGTATTTCGGGAGATAATTAGTCTGAGGGAAGTTGTCCAGCAACAAACTCCCCATCCGCAATTGTCTGGGTACCATTCTACTTGTCGGTTGTCTTGCTCATTACAATATTTCGCAAATTTTTAAAGAGACGATTATCTATTCAGATATATCTGGGTATACAGTATACAGTATTTTGACTTGCAAGTGCTGACAAGGCCCAAACCTGGCTTCTGTGATCTGATAAGCTAATGCAGTCTTAACCATTCAAGAAAGAATGACGGTAGAGAAGCAACAAGCCTGGACTTAACATTCATTAATCTAGTATGTAGTATACTATTAACACACAGTATAATATTCTATACTACTAGCACATGTGTTGTTCTGGTTGCATTTGAAGCCTTTAGTGAATATTCTGCACACTTTTGCAAATGCAGGACAGGGTGTATAAATAAACAGCCCAGGTCTGTGGATATTGACCCATATTTGAACACGCTGGAGTGTACTATTGTGTTTATAAAATTGCACCCCAACCCTACCCCACCCGTGTTGTCAAGTGAGTCAGCCAAAGTTCCAGGCTGTGCTTGTATGATGACATCACTGCACAGGTTGGAACACTTTGTTAGCCAGTGAGATTTCTCCCTCTGTTCCTGCCACTTTATAATGTTGATTATTACCTGTCCGATTAGGACATTGGTTACTGATTGTACTACTGAATGATGGTTTCCAAATAACAGTAACATAATTTGTTTCTTACTCCAAACCTGTTATTTTTGTGCTGAGGCTACTGGAACTTTGATCTCATGGTTTTCTAAAGAGGCTCGTGATGCAGTACCTGTGAGTAGGTACAGTACAGTTGTGGCCAAACATTTCACATTAGCCTATAAAATTAACTACTTCCACTTCATAAAGTCGAATGAAACCTGCTGAATAATGTCAGGGTTCGACATTAACCATGGCCCGGCGACCCGTGGCCGGTAGAGAGCGCAGTTTGGCCGGTAGTTATGAAGCACCACAGGCCCAACTGGGTCGGTAATATTTTTTTAACTGTATAATGTATATAGTATAGTTGACATGGCTTCTGTTTTATGAACGCAGGAAAATGGGTCAATGTGCAAAAAAGCTGGGAAAAAAAAAAAAAAAATTTACAAACCCATTTTTAAAAACATACCCGCCCCCGATAACGACGTAATTGAACTCGTCTGAACATTCCTGCCGCACGTACTATGTGTTGTACAGTCACTTTCTGAGACTAAGCGCTAAAGTGCAGCTGGTAATACTCATTACCTCGACATGGCAATTTTTTACAGTTTTTTTTTTTTTTTTTAAACTAAGCAACCAACTGCACCAATAAGCCAAAAGTGTTTAAATCAATAATGATAAAGAAACACGTTACGAAAAAAGACAAAAATCTGGAGCAGAAGAAAGACTTAATCTGGCTTCATAATGACAGTGAAACAAATGTCAGTTACCCAGACTTGCTGCTGTTTAATCTGCAATTGGTGGCAATTCAGCATTTAGTTGCCCTCATATCCAGTCTCACAGTAATAGTTCGCAGGATAGCAGGTCTTTGACTGCTGCTGTGACTGCAGCATGAACAAAAAGAGCACAGATGGATGCCCAGGTACGCCAAGCGGAAGCTGGACAACGGATCGAATTGTTTAACGTGTTGATTTGGGACACAACGGGTTCCGTACCAGACCAAATTGTATCCGGGCCGGGAAAAACACTACCTCAGTGGCCCAAGGGGCCAGTAGTAAAAAATCTAAATGTAGAGCCTTGAATGTTACGTTATAATATTGAGTTATACATTGATTTGTGTTTCACCGAAAAAACTGACAAATAAATTTAACATGAAATACTGTACAACTATTACGGCTATATCCTTTTGTAGTTTCTTTGATTACATGATCTAAATTATGTTCATATAGTTTTAAAAAGAAACTCAGTCCTAAAATTCTGGGTGATGCTAAACTTTTGGCTATAGCTGTATATTATTTAATTGCTTGTACCCCAAGGCAAAAGATGAGGTACTGTGAGATATAAAGCAGGATCGTCATTTTTTCAACACTTCATTGTGTTTCACAAGGCTTGGAATAATCTTCTGTTATTATAAATCTGAAAGGAGATTTTCCCTCTAATAAAGTTGATTTTTCTCAATTGAGACCCTAATTCAAATCATATGACAACATGCATAAACTGACAGTGATATATAATGTGGTAAAACAACAAAACAAAATCCAAGGAGACCGTAAAACACACATTTTTCAAAAGCATGTAATTTTATTTTACCCAGTATCTAAATACAGTGTTTTAGTGGTACCGCCAGCCACATTTATGTCCACAAGCATCTTAAGCATACAGAAAAATGTGTGTGTTTTATATATATATATTATATATATATATAATATATATATTATATTATATATATAATTACTGAAAAAGATTTTTCAGGTAGGTGGCATTAATTCATAATTAGAGCCAGGGGAACCTCATCCACCCTCCCTCCCCTGGGTGGGAGGATGTAGTCCTTCAGCCCCTCCTGGATTACATTTTTCTCTCTCCTCTATATATATATATATATATATATATATATATAAGTATATATATATATATATATATATATATATATATTGACAAAAGTTTACCAGTCGAAGTCCACAGACACACTTGACCATACTCTCAACACATCATTTTAACTTAAAACATGAACACTGCTATTTTGTATCAGTTTTTTTTTTTTTTTTGTTAAAACATTTTAAAAGAAAACAAACAGCAACGTGTTTTGACACTTAACGTGTCATCATCAGGTCCACAGGGATTATCAATTGGGGAGCAGCTATGACCATATATATGTACGAACCAATTAATCAATCATTTGATATATTTTGATGTTAGATCGTTCCCTCGGCTCTTAATAATTAAATAATCATTGTGTTAATTATTTATATAGTACTTTATTATGGACAACCAGAATAGTACATCAGTACTTTATGTGATGTTAAAAATACAAAAGTACAAATTAGCAATCAAGATATTACATTAAACAATTGATGTAATACAGGATATACAAACATTAGTTCAAAATAATCTCACATCGCCCAGTTTTTCTGGTGTATTCCGGTGTTTATTGTCTGTGCACTGATTAAATTTTTTTTATATCGGGATGTTTTATCGGGTTTTGTCGGTTAAAACCAAAAATCAGAAGCCCTAAATATAAGCCAAGCCACAAGGGCATGTCAGTAAATATGACGTGTTTCGAAGTGATTCTCTTAATGTCATTAGAGATATAGTTATGTTCAGTTAGAAAAGTGATCCTCTCTTCTGTCGACTCATTATTAATCTTTGCTCACTTCGTGTTATTACTTCTGATCTATTATATGCTGTTTTGAATTATCTTTCCTTTGTAACCTCTAGATAAAAAAACGATTCTACACGTCTTTAGCGAGTTTTTGAGTTTCGTAATCTGACATATTACTGCATATTCTTTTAAAGCGTATACATTTACCATATGGTATATTTTTAATCATGTTAATCATAGGTCACTGTCTGCGTGCAAAATTGTGTTTCTATCTGTAGTTTTACAAAAGATCGGTGTGTTGAGCTCACCATCAATATTTGTAGAAATTAACAGATCTAGAAAATGTATTTCAGTTTGACTCTATTCTATTGTAAGTTTTAGAGTAGGATAAGTATTGTTTATGTCATTTTTAAACAGAAATAGATCAATCTCAGAACCAGCCCGTATTAAGAGGATATTCTGTATCTTTTCCAAAATAGAACATTACACAGCAGTGGGTTACAGGCAGTGTCATTAATATATAGTTTTTCCCAATATCCCATATATACTGTAGATTTGCATAGTTTGTGGCAAATGACGAGCCCATTTCTGTAACTTGGATTCGCAAGTAATAATGATGGCAAAATTATTAGATTTTAGAATTAATATAGTCAATTCCAGTAAGAAATCCTTGGGTTTAACCGTTAACCCACCTTCATGCTGTATATTAGTATACCAACTCTCCACTTCAAAAGAGACAAGAAATGCTTCAGAAGGAATTGTACACCGAACAAAAATATAAACGCAACATGTAAAGTGTTGGTCCCATGTTTCATGAGCTGAAATAAGATCCCAGAGATTTTCCATATGCACAAAAAGCTTATTTCTCTCAAATTTTGTGCACAAATTTGTTTACATCCCTGTTAGTGAGCATTTCTCCTTTACCAAGATAATCCATCCATCTGACAGGTGTGGCTATCAAGAAGCTGATTAAACAGCATGATCATTACACAGGTGCACCTTATGCTGGGGACAATAAAAGCCCTCGCTAAAATGTGCAGTTTTGTCACACAACACAATGCCACAGATGTCTCAAGTTTTGAGGGAACGTGCAATTGGCATGCTGACTGCAGGAATGTCCACCAGAGCTGTTGCCACAGAATTGAATGTTCATTTCTCTACCGTAAGCCGCCTCCAACGTCGTTTTAGAGAATTTGACAGTACGTCCAACCGGTCTCACAACCACAGACCACGTGTAACCACGCCAGCCCAGGACCTCCACATCCGGCTTCTTCACCTGCGGGATCGTCTGAGACCAGCCACTCGGACAGCTGATGAAACTGTGGGTTTGCACAACTGAAGAATTTCTGCACAAACTGTCAGAAACCGTCTAGGGAGCTCATCTGCGTGCTCGTTGTCCTCACCAGGGTCTTGACCTGACTGCAGTTCGGCGTCGTAACTGATTTCAGTGGCAAATGCTCAGCTTTGATGACCACTGGCATGCTGGAGAAGTGTGCTCTTCACAGATGAATCCCGGTTTCAACTGTAGCAGGCAGATGGCAGACAGCGTGTATGGCGTTGTGTGGGCGAGCGGTTTGCTGATGTCAACGTTGTGAACAGAGTGCCCCATGGTGGCGGTGCAGTTATGGTATGGGCAGGCATAAGCTACGGACAACAAACACAATTGCATTTTATCGATGGCAGTTTGAATGCACAGAGATATCGTGACGAGATCCTGAGGCCCATTGTCGTGCCATTCATCCGCCGCCATCACCTCATGTTTCAGCATGATAATGCACAGCCCCATGTCGCAAGGATCTGTACACAATTCCTGGAAGCTGACAATGTCCCAGTTCTTCCATGGCCTGCATACTCGCCAGACATGTCACCCATTGAGCATGTGTGGGATGCTCTGGATCGACGTGTACGACAGCGTGTTCCAGTTCCCGCTAATATCCCGCAACTTCGCACAGCTATTGAAGAGGAGTGGGACAGCATTCCACAGGCCACAATCAACAGCCTGATCAACTCTATGCGAAGGAGATGTGTCGCGTTACATGAGGTAAATGGTGGTCACACCAGATACTGACTGGTTTTCTGATCCATTTTTTTTAAGGTATCTGTGACCAACAGATGCATATCTGTATTCCCAGTCATGTGAAATCCATAGATTAGGGCCTAATGAATTTATTTCAATTGACTGATTTCCTTATATGAACTGTAACACAGTGAAATCTTTGAAATTGTTGCATGTTGTGTTTATATTTTTGTTCAGTGTAGATTGGGAAAGCAGTTTGATCACATCTCGAGTATCTGATAAGTAAGAGGGTAAATCTTTTGCAGTATCTTTAATAAAGTGATCAATAAACTGACTTAGCGGTTCAGAAATTGACCCATTCCCTAATACTATAGGTCTTCCTGGGGGCCACAAAGGTTTCTTTTGTATTTTTAGTAAAATAAAAAAAAAAAAACAGGTGTTATGGGATATTTAAGTTTCAAAAAACTGAATTGATTCTGTATGATCAAATTGCTTACCATTGCTCTCTAGAATGGAATCTCTTTTGTTTGAATCCCAATATTGGGTCTCTCTCTCTCTCTCTCTCTCTCTCTCTCTCTCTCTCTCTCTCTCTCTCTCTCTCTCTCTAATGCACTTTAACATTGATAAAACTGCATTGATATATTGAGTTAACTGTTTTATATCTCCAGCCACGCAGCTTTAAATTCAACTGTGATGTGACCAGGTGGCAAGTAAGCAACAGGTTAAAAATGAACAGAAAGATAAATGACAAGTAGCAGATCAGACACCACTGTTCAAACTCTTCACTTGTTCTCTTATGCTAATCACTATTGGAGTGGATTATATTTAAGTACCAGGAATTTATTAAGCATACAGTTGTCTTTAAAATATCTGCATATTCCAAATTTAAGTTTAAAACATAAGCAAAGTGGGTCAGTGATAATATTGCTAGTACTAGTAAGAGTCATAATTTGGATTTTAAAATCTTGGTTAGCAGTCCTTTAAGTCCTTCACAGTTTGTCGGAATTGTCTAAGGGGCCAGCATACATATACAGTTACTGCATTTGGATGGAAAGGGAATCTATTTGAATTAAATGAAGAGACTCAGGGATTCAGTTCAAATAAGGATACTTGTCAGTGAAACTATGTTTTGTTTACTGTGTCAGTTGTTTTTAAACAGGCAAAACTCAAAATTCTTGGAAGACTACATTTTTACATTTAAATACGCTGATCGGGTTTTAGAAATGATTATGGCCTTTCACCTTAGATAGTACACATGAGTCCTTTCTGTGGTATAGTCATAATTCCTTTGTCTCTTGCTGCATACACTAGGATGTAGAACTTGACAGCCAATTGCATCAAATATCAAACTGGAAATCCAGGATAGTTATAAAACGATTTTGTGACCAATATCGAAAGTCATTTTAGAACTGTCCCACAGTAGCACCCACGCCCAGTGTGTTTGGAACTTGACGGCATGCAGGAAGAAAGTGAGGCAATGCAGTGATGAGGTGGACTCAGTTAATGTTTGTTTTGAACCAGATTGTTGACTTCTCCCAAGATTTAGTTCCTAGTAATGTATTTTAGACTTGTGGTTTCACGTGTTCAACAATACTTAAAAAAACTAAAGAACAACCAAACCAAATTAATTTGTGTTTGTTTTTTCTCTTTAGGATCTTAGATTTTTTCTTTTCTTTAAGGTACCGTTTAAAAAATATATGCGTAAGTTTAAATACTCAAATCACAAACTGTGTAAAACTAGGAAAATATGGTAAGTTCTTTTAAAGCAATTGTTTTTTTTTTTTTTTTTTTTTTTTGAGAAGTGAATTTCATAAATCAAAAATCTAAACTGATTAGATTACCTTCACAAAGACAGCTAACATCTCTTTTCAAAGTAACAAGAAGCTCATTCACATTATCCTTCAACTAAAGTATGAAAGAATCCAGCAATGTATCTTTTTTATATTGGCTATCTAAGCTCCAAGTCAGAGATTCGCTGCATATTCCCTTTTGCCAGGTCATGTAACATAAGCTACAAGTTATCTGTCTGGTCTTACAGAAAAAAAGAATAATAAATTACAGGTTATTTTAGATTGCATGCTTATTGACTAGAATGCATTAGTTAAAATTGTTACTGTAATTCCAAATGAATGTCCAACATAGAAAAACAACCCAAACCGAACCTGAACAGTTTAAGTTCCCCTCTTGGACAACATGCTGCTCCTGGCTCAGCATGGTGTCAGAAAGCAGAAGGATAATCAATACCTTTACAGGTAAAGCAGCGTGTTGATGGGGCCCCTGGTCATACGTGCTACATTTGGGATTACACTCCCCTTGTACACCTGATTGTATAATGCACTTTGCACATTCATTTCATTCATACTTTTGAGTAAATGGCATGCTAAAGTGTTCTACTTACAATCGCCCTCTAAATAAAATAAAATAAATTTAGCAAGGGCATTTGGAAAAAGCTAATTGTAGCGTGTGTTTAAAAAAAAAAATAAAAAAAACATCTTTAACATGCCAAGTTAAATATGCAAAGCGTAGTTAATTTATATTGTACATGGTGTACCTTGTGCCAATCCAAGGAACGCTTGAAAACCACTTCTGTGCAGGACCGTTCAATCAGTTGCCCAGGACTAATGTTTTTTGGACTTTTAGAAGAACATTATCTATGCAGTAAATTACACACCAGATCCAATTTAGAAAATTTGAGCGAAAAAAGCAATTGCTGAAAATGAGAGATTTATTTTCTTGATAAACCCTTTAAAGTAAACATTTACAAACCTTACGGGTGCTCAACAGTATATCAAGCCTGAATAAAAAGTATATGAAGCGTTGTAAAAAATGTGATTTGTTTTTTAAATAAATAAAAATAATCGCTGAGGATAATGGTTTAACCAAAAAGGGGATTTTAATTGATTTTCAATTCAACTCTCTAAATGGTTCATAAAAATAGACTAGGATACACTGGAAATAATCCTGTAGCTACAAATTTCATTGCATTGCGTTTTATATTTCCTTCACAATGTATGGTGTTTGCACATCATTGTGAATGGGTCTGTTGCTCCACTGTTGAGTTATTAACATTTTTACTCTTCCTTTACCTGGCTTTGCACTTGCAAAGCACGTTCATATAAACAGCACTGTAGATAGAAAGATCCTTATACATGGGGTATGTGGGGCTAGCAGACTTGTCACGTTGCTTTATTGTCACATGATGGAATGAGGAAGGCTTTCGATTACAGTTAAGGTTGATTCATTACACGTTTTTCCATTAGCTTTCTTTAAAACTGTTTAGTGCATTTTTCAGTGATGCTGCTTCTGTCTGAATATTAGTTCACATTACAAATCAGTGCAGTACATGTTTCTGACGTTGACAAGAGCCAGACACCTCGCAGCACTCCTGAATGTGCGCTTTACAGTGCTAGACCTGTCTTTTTAAATTTATTTTCAATGGCGAATATTATTTAACACAAATAGTACTGCTGATAAAAACTGAGACACCGAGAACCTGTGCATGGAGGTTGACTACTAAGTGGTCTTGCCTTGTATTTCCTAGCAGTTGGTTCTATCTAAAGGAATACATTGTTCTGTGTCAGCTATAAATATATAAAATAAAATACAAATTCTATGTTATATTGTAGCAATTAAATGCAGTTTAAAAATAATGACTTTTTAGCTTATTACCTACCCTGGCATCTTAGTGGTGCTTACACTTAAATCTGTTAGGAAAGTAATTTCCCTTTTGAAAAGGTTCAAGGGAGAGTCAGCATTTACAAAGTGTAGGTCTGTAACAAGGTGTGCTGCCAGACCTGCAATTTGCAGGAATTTTGTACTTGAGCAATTGAGTCTTGGCACTGGGGGAAACCAAGATGAAGTGTTCAGGAGTTACACTGTGTAATAGAAAGCAATCGCCTGAGTCAGATGTGTTGAAATGAAGATTTAGATTTGCCCGGGTGAAAAAAAAAAAAAAAAAACAGAAACACAACTTGCAATGTCTTTTAGGTGTTGCACCTTTATAGTGCTGCCTGCTTAAAGCCCAGATCAGGACACGCATCGAATGCAGTGAGTTTGTGCTGTAACCTCAGTGAACCTGGCAAGGGACTCTTGTGTATTCAGCTTCAGACTCACTCATATGAACCGTTAAGTATGTACAGTAAATTAATACAATAAACCATGCTGATGAGAATTGAGAATTATAATATTCTCAATACGCTTCTGAGCTGCAGTGTGCAGAAACCATGAATTCAAACATCTGTTATCCAATCTGTACCTTGGTAAGGTAGATTAACTGTCCAAATCTCATGTGGCCAGAACCAACAATGCAGATGACAATCATTGTAACAAAGATAGGTGACTGAATTTCTTGGCGTCATAAAAATGGAACCTTCCAAAAATGTAGCCATTCATATAAAAAACTAACATACTGGGAATCACAACCATACAAATCAGCATGAGAGAATGTACACAGAAACCTATGTGAGGTTAACAAAAAGGAATTCAAACCCAAAGGAGGTGCCTAATTGGCAAAGAGATGATGACTATAATTATATTTAACTGAGCACAGATCAAAATGTAGCTCTGTATTTAGTATATATAGGCTTAATACGGTGGATTATACACTAGTGGTTTTGCTGTGGCTAGGAGGGGCAGGTTATGGAAAATTTAATGCTTAATTGTGCCAGTGAACAAAGTTTAAATAACATTCTGTTGACAGTTGTAATTCAGATTTACTGGAACTTCTAAAACCTAAAATTGACAAATGCTTCCAAAGAGCAATTGTGCTCACTGTTCTTATTTTATTATGTTATTTTGCATTGCCTGAGACCATTTTGTTTTTGGGGTTGTCTATCATAAACTAACAAAGGAACCCTTTTATCTGATTTAACCCTAGTTTTAATCCATACCTTTTTTCAGATACAGGCTTCATATTTGCATGTTGGGTGAACAGTTCAGGCCAAATTTGAATGTGACCTTAACCTTGACATCCAACCTCATATGTCTACCGTACTGTGTAATGTGTCTTAGTTATCAGTTAATGAAACCAAAAATAGAAGCTATTTTCCTTAATGGCTCCACAGGTGGTCAATATCAAAAACAAACATTTATGTGACCTTTTTGTTAACACATCAGAAAGACAAAGCACTTACAGATATTGATATGAATCTGATGAAACTTCCAACTAACATCCCAGTATTTCAGGTATAAACAGTACAATACAGTGTTGAATGCTACTGCACAATCCATTACCCGAGCAAATCGATTTCCATTAAGACTTGTTTTTACTGAATAGCTACACTTTTCAGAAGCAGTTATAAAGTTCTCATTTTCTGTTACTTTGATTATACTTTTTATTTATGTATTTATGTATTTTTGGTCTGTCATATTGAGCTAGTCCACTAATGATGGCACTGTTTTACCTCCTGTTAACATGGCTGTGTCCAGATGCTGAGTTGCACAAGTTGTAGTTTATTTATAGTAACTGCTTATGAGCTTCATCCAGTGGTACAAATCATATGCAGAACTGGGCTTCAGTATACCTTTGATCAGACTGGTTTAGAATGCTCAATTGCAGAACCTTGCCCTCTTCTCCCTTTTCTTCTCCCTTTTCCCTTGAAATTTACAGCATTGGAGCCTTGAGCTGGCCAGGCTGACCCATCCTCTGTAATGTTCCAAGTGCCCATCCTTTCTCAGTTTTGTCAGATGTCAGTGACAGGTTCAACGATGGTGAGAGATGTTGGCCCAAGCACTCCTGTAAACAGGAATCTTCTAAATTCAGGAAGGGTACGGTGTTGACATTAGCTGATTTCTTATCAGTTTTGTTGAATGTCTCTTGCGGCACACGTGCACAGTTGTGCGGTGGTTACTTAATGCAGGACTTTATTATATCCACAGACTTTCTGAAGGATTTTGCTTTTACATGAAAATGTTTTGTCTTTCCCACATGACAATGATATTCTACTAGAAAATGTATACTATGACACCTACAAGGGTTTCATATTAACATCTAGGTATGCTGAAAATGTAGACTCCATTACACAACAAACGTAACATTAAGAATAATTGTATTGTCTATGCTAGTGAACCATCCTCTGTATCAAAGCCCTGGCAATTATAAAGAATAATGGTGCATTCAGAAGCAGTGGATTTCCACTAGGACAGAGTGCCTTGTTTTTACAGACCCCGTGGTTGAAAGCACAGTAAAGTATACAGAGACCCAACAGAGCTGCGGTATGAAGCTAGCTCCTGCCACAAAGTATTGCTTTGGAATAAAAAAAATTAGAAATGATCAGAAGCTTCCTCTCCTGCTCTAGTTCTTGAGGGTATTTAAGACATATTAGAAGAGAGGAACATCACACAATAAATTAAACAAATGATACGCAGTAGCAAAACGTTCTCTGGCACTCTAGCCTGTTAAAGCCTGAGGAAGATAAGGAGATGAATTCTAAGATGAAGTAGAAGAAAAGACTTATTTTATCAGAGCCCTGTGTACTGTACTGCAGGTAGCCTACCTACATGTTTTGTAGAAGAAATGAGATCTGATATCCTAATTGTACAAACTGTCGACCTTTCTGCTTTACTTTAATGTGGAGTAAATCATTCAGATGGTTCATTCCCTGGTATTATACTCCACTGATTCCCTGGTCACAGAAATACACTGAAGAGGCTCACCTGCACTGTTTGATGTTCAGAACCTTGACACACAAATGGCTCTCTTTTATATCCACACGAGTGAATTTTGTTGCACCACCGTTTGGATCAGTTGAATAGATCTAGTCTTTAAGCTATTCAGTGCCAAGTTGCGCCATGTCTAGTATGTCACATTCAGCCAGATATTAGTGTGAATATAACCCATTTCAGCGGGTCACACAGTGTCAGTGTGACATGCTGGCGACAATAGAAGAACTCGACTGGGATTGGGTGTGTGCTGCTGTTTGTGCCTCATTTGTTTGTACTGTATATACACAGAGACACAGGCCTGTCTCAGAACGATGGTCAGGTTATCCCTGTTTTGTTATAAATAAATAATTACAGTACAAGTCTAAATATTAGTGGTCTTGTAATTATCGGTGGGGAGTGCCAGTTCTAAGACTTGTTTTTTATTATTTTCTGGTTTTTGCTTCAAGGCTTGCCAGATTCATGTTCTTTAACATGTTTGTTTGTTTTTGTTTTAAAACATTTATTCTGACTGTTTATGTGTCTGTCATGCAATTTGGTCAGTGTTACTTAAAGGGCAACTTGAAATGGTTGTGAAATGTAAAATAGAGGTCATAGCCACACTTTTACATGTTTTCCATATATCTGCAAAACTCCAATTGTGATGAAACTTGGTAGCAACGTTATTTAGCAGACGTTATTGAGAGTAATCACTAATTACCATAGTGATTTCTATGCTTGTAAGAATCAAGCAATCCGTTTATAAAAATCATTTCAGGGCGTACTGACTCCATCTAATATAGTACATGATCAAGTGCAATGATGTGTATAGCTGTAGCAGGGAGAGATCTGTGCTGACTCTGCTGGCGTGTTCACAGTACTGCAGGAAGAGGACGGCAGTCTTCCGACAACCGCCTGTGAGTCATGGCAGTGACACGGGGAGGTGGGAAGGTAGGTGTGTGGACTTTCCCCCCCTCTCTGAATGGCTGAGAGGCGAGTCTTGGCAGATTGCTAGCCCTATAAAAAAATGCTCTGCTGTTTCCTCAGGTCTGCCCACTTAGACGCAACGAGAGTGCGGAAGCTGTGATCCAGGACCGGGAATCAGGCGAAACAAAGAGTTTCATAGCGAGACAGAGAGAGCGGGGTATTGTAAAAGAGCAGGCTAGTTAGCCTACATAGTAGGACAGTGATCCGGGTCGTGCGGGTAGCAGCAACCGGGGTAACGCTGCCGAGTGCAGCACCTTTTATTTTGTAGTTTTATTACTGTTTTATTTTCCATTGTTCTTTTCGCCTTCTGTTTTCATTATTATTTCTTTGAGCACCTGCGAGTGCACTTTCTGTTCGCGTAGCAGCAGTGGTATTTCCCTGGTGCTGCCTATCATCGTTGATAGGCAGCCCACAGTCAACAGTGCCCTCTGCCGGAAAAAGCAAGAACTGTTCTCAAATAAAACTGGGCACCTGGGTGATGTTTTCAATTACACCTGTCTGTCTCCTAGTCAGTGAATTACCCACACCCCTTCCACAATAGCCAATAAAGCTGTTTTTGAATTTGAATTTGAATTTATCTCACGTGATTAGGCACACAGGCAGCATGGATTGTGCAGTGATGCAGGAAACACTGCATTGTTTGTAATCGGACAGTGACAGCACCACTGCATTGTGCAGGTATGTTTTTTGTGTTCTCTGTAAGTGAAAATGTGTTTCAATAAAGTGAATACAAATTAATTGTGTGATATGCATGTAGAGGGAGTGGGATTTTAGAGCGGTGAGGAGGGGGGGAGTGGATTGTGGAGCTTTGCATCTCCTCTTATTGAAAAACTTTGCATCGCAACTAAAACTAAGCAAGCCATAGACGCTTAAATGCAGTGGTAGTCCTGACAGTAAAATACTGTACTGTAATGTCATTTTAATTCAAAGGTCACTACGTGTAACACCGTACATCGGTTAAACTAGGCACCCTCTCAATGTGATTGCTTCTCAAGTATACTTAGTGTTCCCCATTTGCAGTTAATTCCGAATTTTACCAAAAAATTACAGGATTTTTTTTTTTTTTTTTAACTGGACATCAGTTTTTACTGATTTATACCCGGTTTTTGTCTATTCAATATTTTCCCACTACTGTTTTCTAGGAAATACACAATATTTTGATTAAAATGCTGTTTTATTTTGACTCTGACATTGTAATGAGCAGACCTACACTGTATCCTAGAATACAGCAGACGTTTAGACGTCAGAGGATCAAATAACATCCAAACGTGGTGTTCTGTCACTTCACAAACACATTGTCACCTGATTATGTTGGCCAATCAAAGTCTGATTATTGTGGCAATTGCTTAGCGTAGTAACTACTAGCTTTAACTAAATTTAAATACTTGCACACAAATATATTTTTTCTGTATGAGGAATGGGGAGAAAACATAAATCAGTTTATGAATATTCAGAAGAAAATGAATGTTTTGAAGTATACAAAAAACAAAAATAGCAGAAGTGGATCAGATGAGGCAGAGGATGCATAGCGCTGCCAATACTGCTGCATCAAGGTACAAGTTCACACTGACAATAAAAGAACATACTGAAAAATAAGAGACACATTAAACTAAAACAAGAAAGTGAACTGAGAGACAAGCAATTACACAATTTACACACACTTTAATAAAAAGAAAGCACAGAATGACTATGTTAATGAGTTTGTCAGAGCACTGGGCTTTGCTGGACAGCCACTGTTCATTGCAGAGAGCTATGTATTGGTGACGTTGTGCGACAGTACTGTCTGTCCATCAGCTAAAACGCTGCCTACGCCAACAATCTTAATCATAACTATTTGACATAAAATGGTGATGCTTTAGTTGGTAAACTTATACGGAACGCATTGATGGAAATATCCAGTGTGATTTTTGACGCATCTCCCGATGGTTTGCACCGTCCAGTTCTGTCAATTTTCTTTTCTTTTTATGATTTCAAGATGAATAAACCCGGCTTGTTTTGTACTGATGTCATGTTCATACCTTCTGCAGATATTATTTCCTTCAGCACAGCCATTGACCAAACGTACGCAAAGTACCAGCTAACTTGGGAAAACGTGGCTTCGACCTACACAGATTCTGCATCATCCTACATGCCAGGGATATTATTAATCAGAAACCAGAACAGCTACGCATCATATTCCACATGTAAAGTGTGTGTTACAGATGTTTCAATTAAAAACAATTTTTTACTGATATTAAATCTATTTTAATATAAATAAAATAAACTCTGTTAAACTTTTTAAAGATAAAAGCCAAAAATGCAGAACATTAAGTATACTGTAGTAAAATAGGATTCTACAGCTTTAACACAATCATGATCATACAACAAGTTGCTTACACACAAGGACTTTTTTATGTATTGTCCCCAGTGATTGATCACCGTTGACATTTGTGTACTGTATGTAAATGATCAGGCCGGAGTCTTGATTTATAGTTTCTTACAGTGCGGTGGGGAAACACCCGCTAATAAAACAAAACAAACAAAATGAAGCTAGCTTTCAGGTGAAGCACTAATTAAGCAATACTTTGAGTGGTCTCTGTCTGGCATCAGGACCGTAAGTCTTTTACCCAACTAAACAAATACAAGTCAAAACTGTTCATACGTTCCGCGCCTGGAACCACAGATATACTGTGACAACTTTACTTATCTGCACAGTCTAGCACTGGAACAAACAGATGTCTTACTCTCTCTTCGGTTTTGGTTTCTTTCTCTTACTTCTGCTTCCACAATGCATGCACAGTTTCACTTCCTTACTCCTCTATACCCCCTTCACAAAGCTATCGTCTAAGCCCTTTTTATCGAGGTGTTGTTCACTTTAACAAGCAGTTAACCAATTGACCATTATCCTTAATTCGTTAAGGAAACAACTATGAATTTTCCGGAGGCGTGCATACGTGCGGGAACTTATGACATTGAGTGGTCAACCCATTACACTGCAGGGAACAAAGCTCTTATTCTCAAACTAACATACTGATTCTGCAACACTTCACCACAGTAATCATATCGGTCTGCTTTTAAGAATCAACCGCTATAAGAATCAAATCACCCAGGACGGGTGTGGTTCATATAAACAGAGTGCGCTGTATAAGTGATCAATCTCTTCCACTAAGTGTAATTTTTACTGTAGTTTAAATGGCTCAGCAGAAGAAGCATCTACTTGAAAAAAATGTTTTTAGTATTCAGTTGAGGAGAGACATTTTCAGTACAAATCTCTTGACCAGTGACTCCAGGTTCATGAAAGTATACATGAATAGTTTCCCTGAACCCACATCACCATCTACTCTATATATTTAAACATGTTACTTGCATCAAAAACACATTATTCTGATGAAAACTACATGGCTCCTGTATATCATTTTATTCTTGGCCTAAATTGTAATCTAAGCGAATATGTTTGCTTTTGGTTAGTACAATTTTAATGTACTAGGATATTGAGTAATTGACAAATGTCTCCTCTTGCAGTTTTTTTTTAACAGTGAAAGGTAAGTTTGAAGTGTTTTCTGTGCTCATTGAACTAAACCAAATATTGTTTTCCTTCAGGCAGTTAATGTAATCATATAGTGCAGGGTTGTACTTTGGAAATTGATGTTTAGCCAACATTCAGAGGTAGGGAATGAGAAGAAAACTATTATGCTTGTTGACACTTTTCCAACACTGTTACATTAATGTGTCTGGATTCTTAAAAATACCTCCATTTAAGTCTTAGCTTAGCTCCTCACTACTGTGCAGTACTTCAAACAAAAACTTTTGCAACTTTATTTCATTTTTTATTCCTGACAAGGTGGTGTCATGTCCCAGGCTGATTACTGGCAGGAATTAGACCAAGACAGAAAGCTGCAGTTTTAGGGCATCATTTATAAAAGGGCGCTAAACTTGATGGTGCATGTGGTGGGGTGCCCCGTCGCTGTGCATATTTTTGTGTTTTATGTTGTATGTGGCGTGTTAATGTTGGTGTATATGTATTGGTGCACAGGATTTAATGTAAGGGACTATGTAGCAAGAGTGTTGTTAAAATGTTTATTTGTATTTAGGCAAAGGGATTGCACAATCACTCCACATGCAGATTGAACTGGGTATTAGAGTGGAAGCACAAGGAGCACAATTAGTTCACATGCAGATGTACCGAGATTCCAACTGAATGATTTATTAGCAGTCGAGTCTCAGTACAGCTGCATAAAAGATGCAGTGTTTCACTCACTCAGGGTTGGGTGTTCGGTGAGCGGAGGAGGGGACAGAGAGAAGGAGAACTAATTAAAATAAAATATAAACAAATGCTACTCGTGAAGGAGGACTTGCATAATACTTGTTTTGGGGTTCGTTCACTGGCTGATTTGTCTTTCTGCTTTGGCCAGCGTGCCGTTTTGTTTTGTGTTCAAGTGTTTCTTGTAATAAATTGGTGCATCAGCGCATTCATTCATTCACTCTCTTCCTGGTCTGACGTCACCACCAGTCACCCTGGTCGCAGTGCGCGATAATTGCAATTAGTGCTTCACACTATGGTAATCAGAATGAATATGTGATTTTTATTGTAATGCGTGCTGATGTATTTAATGAGCATCCAGCTCAGAATAATGAGATGAGCTGCATTCACATGGTATTTACTAAAGGACATTCATTTTATTGTGCACATTAAAGTGATCATTAATTAATGCATATGGAAACCAGGCTTTAACCACTGATAGGTGTGCTATTGAAACCTCTCTGGGCTGAAAACTAGTGATGTGCAGTTTGATTCTTTTTACTGACTTGATTAGTTGGATTCATTCAATTTAGTGAATCAATTCAACAAATTATAGGAGGCTGTGTGGTCCAGTGGTTAAAGAAAAACAGGCTTGTAACCAGCAGGTACCCGATTCAAATCCTAGCTCAGCCACTGACTCACTGTGTGATCCTGAGCAAGTCACTTAACCTCCTTTTGCTCCGTCTTTGGGTGAGACGTTGTTGTAGGTGACTCTGCAGCTGATGCATAGTTCACACACACTAGTCTCGTATCTTGTAAAGCGCTTTGTGATGGTGGTCCACTATGAAAGGCGCTATATAAAAATTATTATTATTATTATTATTTGTTTGTTTGATTCACTAACATGAAATAAATACATCTTGCTGAATTACCTGGTTATGAAAATCATTTGTAGCATAATATATATATATATATATATATATATATATATATATATATATATATATATATATATATATATATATATATATATATATATATATATATATTATTGTATATTGGGGGCCCCTCAGAATCTGAGGCCCTGGGCTGTAGCCCCTAAAGCCCCTGCATGAATCCAGCCCTGAGGCTGGGAATTAGTCTTCACTATCACGTTGTAAAACAGTACAAAACAACACAAACACTCCTCTAACAAACAAAGGATGTTGCTTCCTTTTTTATACATGTGGCCACTGATTTTCTGTTCCGTACCACGTTATTGCTGTGTCACCTGTTTGACAATGTGGGCAATAATCCTTGCACTGTAAGTGCACTAGAGCGGACATTTTGAAAAGAGCTTTGAAACAGACTTTAAAGTTATAAGTGTTAAAAAATGCTGTAAAAGAAAAATGTGTAACGCTGTATTTAAACAGTTGTAGCAGCACGTGGGGTTGTGGAACGCTGTATTTAAACAGTTGTAGCCAACCGCGAAATAATTGAGTCAACATCGTCGCGCACCCCCTACACATTGCGACATCAATTTGTCAAAACATCGAGGTGTACCCTACACATTGCGACATAAATTTGTCAACATCGTCGCGCACCCCTACACATCCTGCGACATAAATTTGTCAACATGTTCGTGCTTTTGTGGCTCCTATGCATTCTACCGATACGCAAATTTGTGCAAAAACATCGTTCGCCACTCACAAATTATGCACATTAAATCGCGCTTAACAGCGTTTGTGTGTAACGCTGTATTTAAACAGTTGTATGTTAACAATGAAAAGAAAAATGACAGCTATGTTGTTTAAACAGTTGTAGCAGCGCGTGGGGATGTGTAACGCTGTATTTAAACAGTTGTAGCAGCGCGTGGGGATGTGTAACGCTATATTTAAACAGTTGTAGCTGCACGTGGGGATGTGTATCGCTATATTTAAACAGTTGTAGCAGCGCGTGGGGATGTGTAACGCTGTATTTAAACAGTTGTAGCAGCGCGTGGGGATGTGTAACGCTGTATTTAAACTGTATTTAAACAGTTGTAGCAGCACGTGGGGATGTGTAACGCTGTATTTAAACAGTTGTAGCAGCGCGTGGGATGTGTAACGCTGTATTTAAACAGTTGTAGCAGCACGTGGGGATGTGTAACGCTGTATTTAAACAGTTGTAGCAGCACGTGGGGATGTGTAACGCTGTATTTAAACAGTTGTAGCAGCACGTGGGGATGTGTAACGCTGTATTTAAACAGTTGTAGCAGCACGTGGGGATGTGTAACGCTGTATTTAAACAGTTGTAGCAGCACGTGGGGATGTGTAACGCTGTTAAACAGTTGTAGTTGTAGCAGCGCGTGGGGATGTGTAACGCTGTATTTAAACAGTTGTAGCAGCGCGTGGGGATGTGTAACGCTGTATTTAAACAGTTGTAGCAGCACGTGGGGATGTGTAACGCTGTTGTATTGTGGGACGCTGTATTTAAACAGTTGTAGCAGCACGTGGGGATGTGTAACGCTGTATTTAAACAGTTGTAGCAGCGCGTGGGGATGTGTAACGCTGTATTTAAACAGTTGTAGCAGCGCGTGGGGATGTGTAACGCTGTATTTAAACAGTTGTAGCAGCGCGTGGGGATGTGTAACGCTGTATTTAAACAGTTGTAGCAGCACGTGGGGATGTGTAACGCTGTATTTAAACAGTTGTAGCAGCGCGTGGGGATGTGTAACGCTGTATTTAAACAGTTGTAGCAGCGCGTGGGGATGTGTAACGCTGTATTTAAACAGTTGTAGCAGCACGTGGGGATGTGTAACGCTGTATTTAAATTTAAACAGTTGTAGCAGCACGTGGGGATGTGGGACGCTGTATTTAAACAGCTGTAGCAGCGCGTGGGGATGTGTAACGCTGTATTTAAACAGTTGTAGCAGCGCGTGGGGATGTGTAACGCTGTATTTAAACAGTTGTAGCAGCACGTGGGGATGTGTAACGCTGTATTTAAACAGTTGTAGCAGCACGTGGGGATGTGTAACGCTGTATTTAAACAGTTGTAGCAGCACGTGGGGATGTGTAACGCTGTATTTAAACAGTTGTAGCAGCACGCGGGGATGTGGAACGCTGTATTTAAACAGTTGTAGCAGCACGTGGGGATGTGTAACGCTGTATTTAAACAGTTGTAGCAGCACGCGGGGATGTGTAACGCTGTATTTAAACAGTTGTAGCAGCACGTGGGGATGTGTAACGCTGTATTTAAACAGTTGTAGCAGCACGTGGGGATGTGTAACGCTGTATTTAAACAGTTGTAGCAGCGCGTGGGGATGTGTAACGCTGTATTTAAACAGTTGTAGCAGCACGTGGGGATGTGTAACGCTGTATTTAAACAGTTGTAGCAGCGCGTGGGGATGTGTAACGCTGTATTTAAACAGTTGTAGCAGCGCGTGGGGATGTGTAACGCTGTATTTAAACAGTTGTAGCAGCACGTGGGGATGTGTAACGCTGTATTTAAACAGTTGTAGCAGCACGCGGGGATGTGGGACGCTGTATTTAAACAGTTGTAGCAGCGCGTGGGGATGTGTAACGCTGTATTTAAACAGTTGTAGCAGCACGCGGGGATGTATTTATTTAACAGTTGTAGCAGCGCGTGGGGATGTGTAACGCTGTATTTAAACAGTTGTAGCAGCGCGTGGGGATGTGTAACGCTGTATTTAAACAGTTGTAGCAGCGCGTGGGGATGTGTAACGCTGTATTTAAACAGTTGTAGCAGCAGCGTGGGGATGTGTAACGCTGTATTTAAACAGTTGTAGCAGCAACGCTGTATTTAAACAGTTGTAGCAGCGCGTGGGGATGTGTAACGCTGTATTTAAACAGTTGTAGCAGCACGTGGGGATGTGTAACGCTGTATTTAAACAGTTGTAGCAGCGCGTGGGGATGTGTAACGCTGTATTTAAACAGTTGTAGCAGCGCGTGGGGATGTGTAACGCTGTATTTAAACAGTTGTAGCAGCGCGTGGGGATGTGTAACGCTGTATTTAAACAGTTGTAGCAGCGCGTGGGGATGTGTAACGCTGTATTTAAACAGTTGTAGCAGCGCGTGGGGATGTGTAACGCTGTATTTAAACAGTTGTAGCAGCGCGTGGGGATGTGTAATTCTATATTATTTGGAACCCTGCTACTTACTCTTTAAGTTTAATTATTGTTGATTACTATTGTTTATCCTGTGCTGCATAAAATAATTTCTGGGAACAGTTAAAATAAGTATTATCGCCAGTGTTTCTCTTGTAGTTAGGTTATCTGTCCAATAGCTCTACGCTTTGTTCCCTGATGTAATTGTAAGCATAACAGTTACAGTTAAATTCTGTATGAATGGTAGTTAATTGTGTTTCCTACTTTTATTTTACAGTAATCATAACTCTGTCTAAGCCAAACAGGATAAGTTATGGAGAGTGTATTATGTTATTAGTGCTTGTTTAATGGTGCTGGAAGCACATTGAAAAGATAAGCTTAATGTTGGCTCAAGGGATGCTGAAAATAATGTAATATTATTTACTTAAGAAATTGCCAAAAATGCCCAACTAACTAAAATCTATCCGATTCTGGGGATATTGAGGGGTGTCTGACCGTGCATCTGCATGTCACACATACATTTTTGCATACATCTGGACAACCATGTATCCAATAGTCAAAGAATCTTCTATTAAACTTAGTTAAGTTATTGAGAATATTTGCAGTTACTGATATATTAGCTGTTTCTGACCAGCTGAAACATAGCCTGACCGAAATGTAGCAAGGCTGGAAACATCTAAGACTAACACTGCCTTGTTGGACTTATAGCAAATCAGAAAGACACGTAGGGAACACCCTACTGTAGGTCCATAGTGACCAATTGTGCTAACAAGGAGGGAACAAATAAAATTAAAACTACTCTATTTGTAATACTAAAGTTATGAACTTTTATATTTTCTACATGAAAGACATATGTTCGATTGAATAAATGCATATAAAAATAAGCAGGGGTTTAGTTTGAAAGAGAGATGTGTTTTCCATCAAACTCATTTGTTTTTCCTGTTGTTCACCTGATTACACTTGTCCACTTGCATTAAGTGACAGGTTTCACAATGTTTCACTAATGAATCCGAGTCAGCTCAAAACAAGTGCTACTCCAAAAGCTTACTGATTAATTACAGTATGCATGTGCTCCATAGAAAACAAGGATCCATAAATATGATATTTATTAGGATCTGAAACATGCCAGGAAATGCATTATTTATTCCCACAGTGAATATGCTATAGAGTCACTCTTGCATACCGGTACATGTATATATGCATACTAGTTCCTCCTCTCACTGGGTGTAGCAGATTCTGCTGTTTTTTTCTCTCAAAATGATTACCAGTAATTAGGCCTATTACCTAATGTTTGTCATCTCCCTAAATTTACTGTACATTTAAGTTTGGTTTGTTTCCATATGGTTTGATGTGGCAAATGATTGTGTTATGTAAAAGTTCATGTACACATCATTGACTTAAATGATACATTTGGCCAGGTATGATTGTAGACATTGTACAGTACATAAACAATAGGTTAAGGTTGGACTATTTCTGTCTGTTTGAGGAGACGAGAACCAAACAGACTGTTCTATTCCATTTCCATGGATACTAAATCAGGACTGAGTCTCTGCTGTTGTACTGGTTTGCTCTTAATGCAGCAAAGCATTTTGCCTGCAATGCACAGTGTAATGTAGTCGCTGTCACAGAAGGAGGGCTCACCGGGAGTCCCCGAGGGGCTCACCTGGTTCGCGTCCTGGCTGAGCAGAGTCGCCGGACTTCGGTGGGGATTCCGCATCGGTTCTGGCGCTCCAGTGGGTCCCGGGTGAGCTCAGAGCGGACACCTGCAGAGCTGGCCTTTGTCTTCCAAAGCCTGGCAGCTCTCGAGTTCCTGGGTTTAAAGAGGAAGCTGGCTTGGTCGTGGGATCGGAGGACGCCCACTGAACCTTTGGATTTCCTGAGCTGTGAGGATAAAAAAATAACTTGACATTCCAAATCGGGGGGAAAAATCGGGGGGAAAATAATTAGGTGTACTAAATTAAAAATAAAACATTTAAAAAAGAAGGGTTCATCTACATTGTCTTAATATTAAATGTCTTACATATTTAATACCGATGTTGGTTCTGTTTTATTCTTTATTGTTGTTTCTGCTTAAATCTTTACTTGCTATCCCAGCAAAAAGTGCTTGTGAATGACTTCTCGAGGCTTTGAGGTGGTGAAGTGTGTATGGACTTGGACAATACTTCTCCACCTCACTGCTTACAGCTCTCTGCCACAGCTGTCTTCACTTTCATCAGTCACTTCCACATTCATGAAGACCAATCAGTAACTGTCTTTTTTTAATTTTACATTTAATTTGTAACAATTTCATTACAATATTTTTGATGAATGTAATGAGATTATTATCAAAGCCATTTATTCCAGTTCGGCAGTAACGGCAATTTATATCTTGAATACAAAAAAAAAAAAAAGATTTTAAAAAATGAATATGAAAAAGTGCCTGTTTGAATATCTGAGTTGTTTATTTCTGGTTTTCTTTTTCCTTTCTGAACAAATTGTGTTTATGATAATTTGCAGTCAGTAGCTCACAGAAGTTGATTTTAGTTGATTATTGTTTCGACACAGGAAATGTAACTGGCTAAGTTTACAGGGGTGAAGCCTTCTGAAAGGATAAGATAGCATCCTCTTAATGAGACGTTTCATACAAAAGCTGTTTGAGAGCACTGTATTTAGTTTGAGTTGACATCATTGTCACTTCCATGGGAATGAAGCAAGGCTGATCTAAGGCATTCTGTTCTATCATGATAGCCTTTAAAGTGCCTATGACACCCTCCAAACCATTTTTAAGAAACATGATATATGACTAGCAGGCATTCCCAAACGAGATTTAAAATCGTTGGCAGTGATACAATTCTTTAATAAAATGCTAATTTTTATGTGACGCGTGCAACTTCCTGTCACGGTTTTGAAGAAGGGTACCGGTAGTGACATCATAGAGAGAGAAGGTGAACAAAAGACAGACTGACATTCACACATTCACAGAGGCCATTTTTTTTTTTTTTTTTATAATAAACTGCCTCGTGTTTGTGTTGTAGCTGGTTGCTCCAATCAGGCAAACAAACAAAATGATTCGTATTCACCGTTTTGCGAAATGCACAAAAATGCAGCGCATATGGGAGAAGAAAGTTCAAACAACCTGAGTGAAGTGGCATGTGTCACACTAGCAGTACCCCTACATATGTATTGTGCGTTTCGCACCAGATAGTTTTGAAGAAAGGCCGATGATGATGGCAGATGGGCCTGGATGTAAAAAGAAGGCGTATATTAAACTGAACCTCGGTTCCAACCATTTTGAAGCAACAGCAAGCTGCTGGCGTTGATGTGGGTCCCCAAGCAAAACAACCAAGAAAGGCGTTTGAGAAACGGCAGTTTCAGTTTCTAAACCGGTTACTAAGCAACCCGGTTCAGAGATTTTAGTATGTCAATGCCACAATAAACTCAGTGAAATACAGTATTAAGAACCATTATTTCATTAAAAAAAAAAAAAAAAAACAGGAAGTATCCATCATTTATTTATTTTTATTTTTTTATTAAAAATCCTAGTATTATACTCCTTCAACGTAGTGCCGTAGCAGATACTGCTAGTAGCTGCTACAGCCAAATCGCAGCCATTGGCATCTTCGCATTATGGTTATGGGTAATATTAAAAAAAAAAAATAGGTAACTACGTGCCTGTAGCAATCCACAGTGTCCGGTTATTCTGCTAGTATCAATAATTCATGTATCAATGTTGTTTAGTAAAGGACTGACAACTATACAATTATGGATAATATTAAATATTTTAAGTATCAATCTATGTTAAACGTAAGGGTCTTTATTAACGAAGATGCTGATTCTCCACAGACATCTGTGCTGTCCTTCTGGTCCTTCAGCGTTGGTGATGTCGGAGTCTCTCTCCGAGTATGACCGTTCTGATTCAGATGCATACAGTTCGAATTGATACAGGAGGCAATCCCTGTTTTTTCTCTCAACGTCAGATTCATCACTACATGATTCACATTCAGAGGTGTCTGAAACTGATAAAATTAGGCTGCTTTCACTGTCATTGTCGCTGTCAGCCACGCTGGCAGATGCAAGGAGTCTGCGGGTATCTCCCTCAGTGAGGTCACAGTCTCCTGGCCCCAGACCAGGAAATGGAGATCACTCTCTGTGTATTTCGGAGTATTATTCGATTAATTGTAGCATGATTAAACATAATAATTTATGTGATTTATATGTTCAAGTGAGACCTGTTAATATAATTTTTTATGTTTTTGGTAAAAGTCAAATTCCATGTCATAGGCTCTTTAATGAGGGGCACAGTGAAGCATTCCAAGGACCTTGTTTACTTTGCTGAAAGCAACAACAGCACACAGTCTCAGGGAAGCACTGTACTGTATATGTAAATCTCATCATCTCTGAGGGTAATACTGTACAATTTTAATGGGCATCATTCTGTTAAGGAGCAGAAGCATATACAGTGATGGCCATTGATTCTTAATGTTTCATGTTTTTCTGCTTGTATAAGGTTGCATTTGCTGCATTAACCATACTGTATGTGTAGTCCTAATGTTTTCAGGATGCAGATTTGATCTAGAAAGCTCAAGGGCTGGTATCTCATAGTAGGTAGAGAGATTAACTATTGCTTTAATTGGTTTCTCATGAATCCCATTATACATGTTTACCACATGACATGGAATGATTGCCCTTTCACCTCTGAAGGGCTTGGTTAGAATTATGTTCCCTCTAAGGCTTTCATTTAGTCAGCCACTATGGCTAAAATAACTCTCTTTTTAAGCCACAACAAAGAATGTGAAAGAAAACCATTAAACTACGTTCTTTAACATTCTTTAAAAATGATCTGTTTGCCACATTGGCATAACCAGAGTTGTCGTTAGTGCATGGTGAGCGAGTCGGCTGCCTCGGGCACCCACCGTTTATAGTACTTCATATAGCACCAGCAATATTACTTTCTGGCGTCAGTAGACATGTTTATTGTTCTTAGCAACCATAGATGATGATAGCTTCTCATTGGGTCTGGACTACTCACGTGACCCACCCCTACTCATCCACATACTCAGGAGAGAAGTTCCGTGTTGTGTAGGAAAGCAAACATGTTGCACCACACTTTTACACAGTTATCAATTAAATCTTTGTTTAGCAAGTCAAAAAGTTATATGGGCAATGGTAGACTTAACAGGTAACAGTACATTGTAAAATAATTTGTGTTTATAAGCCTCTCCATTTTACTGCGCAAGTTAAGCTTTACTAGTTTATAAACACATTTTGGTGATTAAAAAATAGTCATGCTTTGGTTATATGCATATAATCAGGGATTTATGTTAAAACCAAATCAGTTGTTGCAGCTAATGTAAATAAATCCGTTAATACAAAGCTGTATTCACAAGCTATTGTTTTGTTAATATCAGGCGGTGTGGTCCAGTGGTTAAAGAAAAGGGCTTGTAACCAGTAGGTCCCCAGTTCACATCCCAGCTCATTCACAGACTCATTGTGTGACCTTGAGCAAGTCACTTAACCTACTTGTGCTCCATCTTTCAGGTGAGACTTTGTTGTAAGTGACTCTGCAGCTGATGCATAGTTCACACACCCTAGTCTCTGTAAGTCAACTTGGATAAAGGCATCTTCTAAATAAACAAATAATAATGTTGAATGCTTGTGCTTAGGTTTCTTAATATAGCATTTTACACACACACACAACACGATTTGTTTCTAGTACCGTGCATCATTTTGTCAATTAGATTATTTTGTTTTTTCTTTTCTGAATGTAATAATACAGTTATAATAATGACAATTAAACTATGTCTACCCACATCTAAAATACCCTATTTTTAAGTACATGTTTGTTTACAAATATTTTTTCTTCTTCAAAAAAGAGTAAAACAATATTACAGGCCATGGATGAGAGAGATGTGGCAGAATTTTCCTTTTACAAAATATTACAAATATGGGTGTGATTAGATATGGGGTGGTGACTTTGATACTCTTCTTTTAAAATAATCTAAAATCTAAAAACTCTTATTCCCAGTGGCATGCATATTTGCTTTTCTTCTATGATAAATTTTAATTGTATGTATTTTTGGGGGAATTTACAGGTATGTGTTTAGAAATGTCAATAATAAAGATTGTGTTTTTGTTAAATTGTTAATTTCATTTAGTTGATTTATCTATTTTTTAAGGCTAATGATTATTGTTACAATTATCCATTATAAAGTGTAATTGGTTATATATTAGCTTTATCTTTTGCATTAGTACTATTGATAAATCCCTCAACATTATCTAAGTGATTCCATATTTATCTTTAATTAATAACTTGTTTCATTCCATTACGTATTTATACAACTGTCAATTATTTAGACTGACTGACTTCTTAATTTGTTGATTGTTAACATCTGCTACTTTTTCTAAATTAAAAAAAAAAAAAAAAAAAAAACGCTCTATTAGTTGTTCTCTGTACCCTGATGAGGACTTTGCAGCTGAAACAGTGGTTTCTTTCTCAATAAATAAATAAAAAAATAAAAATAAAAACTTTTAGGAGCATGTTTGACTGTGCGGCTTCCCTTTTTCTTTGTAAAGTATTTAGTGGCATTGTTGAGTTATTATTTACTTATGTATCTTTTTCTGCCTGATTATTCTCACTGCCGACCTGTCAGAGCCCACTTACAGTCAGGCATTGCTGTATTTTTCAATAGGCCTACTGGAGCATGGTCATTTAAAAGAAAATAACACATGATATGTTTGAAGTAGACTGGAATTCTGAGTGCTATGAAGTTACAAATTATATAAAATGATAATGTCTAACAAACCAACTGAAACAAGTGTTCATTAACTTTTAGGTATCATTAATATTATTTACTGTGTCTTTATGTTACTATATGTAGGTGCATATGATTATATGATGCACCTATATACTAAGTTTGAGACACAGTTGCTACTGTAGCATTTATGTGATGTACTGGACCCCACACTTCTTCATCATCACCTAGGGCTCTGACAGCCTAAGGCCGGCCCTGGGCATAACTAAAACTGGACATGTACTGTGTCCCACACTTTGTATTTCGAAAACTACATACTATATGAAAATCTGTCTATGGGAAACTGACACCATACACAAGGATTATTGTAAAATTGTGGAATTTTTGTCTAAAGACCTTGAAATAATAAAGATTGAATATCTCACGTTACTGTTCTTTGTCTAAACAATTTATTTATTTAACCCAGGATGTTCTATGTTCCTTCTAGCTGCTCGAAACGTCGTCACAAGCGAAATGTTTTCCCTTGTGGCTCAACTATATTTCCTGAAGTTCGCCACGGTGGCGAAGGCTTTGAAAAATGTTCTTGTGTAAGACTGCCAGCACAGTCACATGTGCTGCTAGATTAATCAATACAGACTGTTTAGTTTGATTTCATTTTGCCCAATGAAAGCTCTTTAGCTTGACCGTATAACATATACATGCCACAGTCATTGTGTTTGGTGGAAGGACAGAGGCTCTAATTAGAAACAGTCAGTGGATGGCACTGCTTGTAAAAAACAAACAAAAAAAAAAAAAAAAAAAAAAAAAAAAACACTGGCATCCAAACAGAAAAAAAATGTTAGAAAACAAATTGTACAGACCAATTACCAGAATCGTGTTCTGAAAGATGCAGCCCGAGGAATACCAGTCACCAATGCACACAACTAAAATATGACCGTGATACTAGTCACAGGGAGGTGAAGCAGACATGGCTTCAAACATACTCTCTGGTCCCGAAAGAACATTTTCACAGATGGCAAGCCAGGAACATGCAGCTTCAGATCAGAGCTAAGTCATTGTCCTCCTCCCACCCCCATTGTTTGCTGTATCTTTAAAATATTGTGGAATATAGTGGATTCAAAAGAGGAATAATTTAATAAAATAATAATCACATTTATAATTTTAAAAAGAATGACTCGTCTCACTGTGATTTGTTGTGTTTTAATGTCAGTGCAATATTACTGTCAGTAGTTACAGGTGAAAGAACACAGTAAAAACACTGTTTTTTTAAGCACAGTAGTGGCTGTATAATCCTACTAATATTATTAATCACAGTAGTACAATCATGTAACTAGAGCTGTGGTTGGTCAGGGAGGCATATTAACGTACACTAATAGCACTGTCTACTGGAACAATTTTGCTTTACCTCTACCATTCTGTAGTGAAAAGAAAACCGGGTCAGTCAAAATAATTTAAAGGATTATGCAGAGCATGAATATCTCTGCAAACCTATTCAGAATTTAGGAAATCTGTAACAATGTTTTTTGATGTGGGATTAAGTTTGCCATTTATTAAAAGGGAATCAGAGTTATAGTGCAAGTTAAATATGTGTATTGTAAACAGTAGGGTCTGGCTTTAAATATGTACCAAAAGTTAAATTGCGTGTGTGTGTGTGTGTGTGTGTGTGTGTGTGTGTGTGTGTGTGTGTGTGTGTGTGTGTGTGTGTGTGTGTGTGTGTGTGTGTGTGTGTGTGTGTGTGTGTGTGTGTGTGTGTGTGTGTGTGTGTGTGTGTGTGTGTGTGTGTGTGTGTGTGTGTGTGTGTGTGTGTATATACACAGCTCTGGAAAAAATTGAGAGACCACTGCAAAATTATCAGGTTCTCTGGTTTTATTATTTATAGGTATGTGTTTGGGTAAAATGAACATTTTTGTTTTATTCTATAAACTACTGACAACATTTCTCCCAAATTCCAAATAAAATATTGTAATTTAGAGCATTTATTTGCAGAAAATGACAACTGGTTAAAATAACAAAAAAGATGCAGTGTTGTCAGACCTCGAATAATGCAAAGAAAATAAGTTCATATCCATTTTTAAACAACACAATACTAATGTTTTAACTTAGGAAGAGTTCAGAAAACAATATTAGGTGGAATAACCCTGATTTTCAATTACAGCTTTCATGCATCTTGGCATGCTCTCCACCAATCTTTCACATTGATGTTGGGTGACTTTATGCTACCCCTGGCGCAAAAATTCAAGCAGCTCAGCTTTGTTTGATGGCTTGTGACCATCCATCTTCCTCTTGATCACATTCCAGAGGTTTTCAATGCGGTTCAGGTCTGGAGATTGGGCTGGCCATGACAGGGTCTTGATCTGTTGGTCCTCCATCCACACTTTGATTGACCTGGCTGTGTGGCATGGAGCATTGTCCTGCTGGGAAAACCAATCCTCAGAGTTGGGGAACATTGTCAGAGCAGAAGGAAGCATTTTTTCTTCCAGGACAACCTTGTACTTGGCTTGATTCATGCATCCTTCACAAAGACAAATCTGCCCGATTCCAGCCTTGCTGAAGCACCCCCAGATGAGTCCAATTTTCACGACATGGTTAGTGGTTAGACGGAGACCTGGAAAGGCCTACAAGCCACAGTGTCTCGCACCCTGTGAAATGCGGTGGAGGATCGGTGATGATCTGGGGGTAACGGCGAGATTACAGCGTCATTTTTCAAGGTAACAACATAATGGGCTGGTACGAAAACCCTAACGGCGAGATTACAGCGTCATTTTTCAAGGTAACAACATAATGGGCTGGTACGAAAACCCTGATATATAAAAACCAGCAGCTTTTGGTGGTCGGGTGGGTGTTCAAGTAGGAGGAACGTGAACGAGAGACGGGAGAAAGAGAAAGAATTAAAAAAAATTGCTTTTCGTGCTGAAAGCACCAGCACGGTACTTTTTTTAGGTGTCAGAGATTTGTTTTTGTATGCTCTGTGCGAATTGTTTTTGTTTAATTATTTTATTTTGGAATAAAAACGCGCACCAGCACATCAACCCACAAGTAGTTGCCTGTGTGCCTCTGTGTCACCAATCAGCTGTCCTGTCACAAGTGTGTTGTGGTTTTCATTGGTAATCAATTCTGGCTTGTGCTGGACTGTACTATTGCAATAAAGAATGGCATGTCTTCTTTGCAACACTCAAAGCAGAATGGGGATCAAAACTACGCTAAAAATATACCATATGGACTTTGAAAAGGATTAACTACCAGCTGACCCCTTGGACTTAAAAGTGTTTGTGAGTTTCTAATGGGTTTTTGATGGACGCAAGTTTTAGGAAAGGTTTATAATAATGGCATATGAAATCCTTTTAAATACCATCAATATATCAAAAGTGGGTTTATTATTATTTTTTTATTAACCCTGTGATGCGCAAGCATTTTTTAAATACTACTTTATTCATGTAACTATATTCCATTTCTTGTACAAAACACTTTTTTTTTTTTGTCCTTGTCCGGCAACACAATATACTGCATATGAACAATTCTGGCTTGTAAGGCTGGATTTAAAAAAAAAAAAAAAAAACAATATAGACTGGTGGCTATTACTGGGCTAAAGCATTATGAATGAAAAGAGTACTTTTATAAATTAAAAATAAAGCTACAGTATTACCAGAGACACGGAGGAAGAAAACCCGTGATTGGCTTACCTTGTGGAAACAAATGACTGGAACAGAGTATGTTGGAAATTCTAACATTGCCACGTTTACAAAGAAGCGAAGCTGTAAGACACCCTACACGCTTCAAAACGTTGAGTCACTGAGGTCTGTTTGCCAGACATTAAATTAGCCAAGACAATACGTCTCAGCCTGTGTCAAGTATGAAGAAGCCAGAGAACATGGTTGGATCTGTGGTCCCTCTTCATACTCCTTGTCTCCAGTGGTACCTACTAGCTCACAGACAGAATATTTTCCGAAATAGATGCAATGAAAACAGCGAAGCTATTACAGTGAATATTGTGACAGGGATGCTTTGTATACAGTATTATAAGTATATGTTTTTGAAAAAACAGAAATGAATTACAAAACACATATTCTTTAGGTTTTTCTTGACCCTTAGCATTATTGCTTTCACTTGTTTTCTACCAACCACATGAAGGAGTGAAAAACCATCAGAGACTTGCTGTAACAGTTTCTAGCTGCTATGATAAGATGAGCACCTCAGATCTGGGTAGACTGTTACTCAACAAATCTTTGATTTTAAAACTTTTAAACGTTGGCCTATAGGTTGGAAATGAGCCAATGATGTGCAAGCATCTACACCATCTCAATTTGGTAATTGGTGATGTGCCTGCTTATTATAATCTGGTACCGTACAATAAAGAACTGGCTGTCCATCTCTCTTTACCATGTACATTATCTAGAGAACCACGTCGCCTGTTGTGGTAAAACATTCTTCAACAATATGGGAATATATGGTGGAACTTGTCTGTCTTGTACTTATGTCATTATTCCATGTGCAGTGAATATAAGTCATGGTTATCTTTTTCATCATGTTATGCTAATTGTGTATTTTTAGCAGGGGATGTTGTATGGCACTACTATGCTTGTTTTTTAAGGGTTAGGGACACTGGCACATTGTCCATTGTCCATTGTAGCTCTGCAAGGACATCCCAACCCAATCCTGAACCCTGTCCTGCCCTGCCCTTAGAAATGTCTAGCACGATATTTATGTACAGTATTGTTTGCAGGTTCTCCATGCTTTTCTTATGGTTATACTATGCATTTACTAGATCTGCACACTTAAATGAAGCAGCAAAACGAATTTGCTAAATTGCCAAGTTTATGCAAAAATATAGTTGTTTTTTTCTACAAATGTACAGGCCAAAAGGTACATTTATATCAAATAAGTTAGATTTTTGCGTAAACTTGTCAATTTAGCTAATTCTTTTTTGCTGGCACATTTCATAGTGTTCAGTGTGCAAATCTAGTGTGTGTGTATGATTCTAGTGCATGCGTACAGTTCAGTGTTCAGATCTATTGCATGTGTATGAATCCAGTGTATGTGTACAGTTCATACTGTTCAGTGTGTAGATGTAGTGCATGTGTATGAATCATGAACTGTGATCTGCACACCTGCTCTACACTACCTGTCGGACGCTATTGTTTAAGGCACAGTAAATTGCTACTTAAGATTCTATACTATGCATTTACCATAGTTTGCCATGTTTATCAATATTCTTTACCATACCTTGAAATTCTTTACAGTGCTTAGCTAAGCTTTACCATGCTTTCATTGTGCTTTATTACACCTTGCTCTGCTTTTACTAGGGTACACTTTTAATATAAGTGTGAACACCCCAGGCTGTAGTTTACTGTCTCACCTTTATATATTCTGTATTTCTACAAACAGGCAAACAGTCTGTTTTTTCTTTTTCCCATAATGTGTTTCTATCACTGAGCGCAACTCTTACTCTGTGAGGTTTATGCCATGTCAGCAAGCATTTAGTTTCTTTTTTGTATTTTCAGTGTCATCGTCTTTTAAAGTGTTTCTTTGAATTATTCTGTTATTGGTATAGACCTTGTTGTTTCAGAGTTCCTGTCATTCCTTGGTTGAATATCCATGTCTTTATTTCAAGTGGATCTTTTCAGTACTGTGCTTCTAAAGAGAGTGCAAAACAAGAATATACAAACTGCAGATAGGAAAGCATTATTACATATGAAGGCCTCTTATTGCACTACCTAGTATGAACATGCACAATACAAGGATATATGTATTGCAATAAAGTATTTCATTACCATGGTAACATGGCTCATCCAGAGTTGTTGTACATTCAGCAGTTCCTGAGCATTTCAATTAATCACGTTTATATATGTTTTGTTTGTTTTGCTATAGTCCAAAGACTTCACAATGAAAGAGATATATTATTTCTGCATGTACAAGTCAGAGCACATCAAAATCTACTCAAACATCCTCATGCTGTAGCACAGTGCACATGGGAATGCGAGAACTGTAAGTGGTGTCAGTAGGGTTAGCTTACTTTGTTTTTAGTGAAAATATCCTTCAGTGTTTGCAAACTAAGTAAATTGGGAGGAGTACATGTTTATTTTTTTTTTTTCGATTTTCCTTGCCTGTGGCACAAATGTTAATGAAAGCCTAAGAACTTGACCATAATTAGCCCTGCAACTGTTGATTTTTGCGTCCTGTTGCTGTGCTTTGATGTGTGAAACCAGTGTCGCGGGCATGACTTTTATAAAACATCATTATCATTTTTTTTTTTTTAGATGAAGACAATTTAGTTTCAGTATGGTGAATGTTCCAGCGTTATTTAAAAAGGAAATTACTTCTGTAGCTGATAATCACAATGCATTAGAAATGTTTTCACCACACCCAATCTTGGCTTAATGTACACAGTGTGTCATTCTTCGGTAGGGACAGTTTGTGGTACAGTAAGCCTGTGTGCAATGTGTAATTCAATAGCAAGCTGACTAAAACACATATACAGATAACACATGAACAGATAAGACTGCCATCAGAGTTCTGTGACATAACTTAAAAGAGGACCTCAAAGTGTTTTACACAGATGCTGCTGGAGTGCGACCTATTGCAATGATGCAGTATGGTGAGCGTTACTAAGAGGACACTCTTCATTGAAAGGGAAAGTAGTTTTCCATGACACAGTTTTCCAGTCAGTCAGTTAGATGAGACAGTACAAAACAAAACCCTATCTGCAGAAAAGGCATAAACACGGAACAAATATCAGCTGTGAAAAGCTATTTGAAACCATGGGAAACATTCTGAAAGAGGATTACCATATTCGAAGGAACTATTTGATGTCTAGTCCCAGTACACATTTTCTCAGTTTCATTGCAAAAATGTTTCCCTCAGAAAAGTTGGTTAATACTGGTTTTAAGTATAAGAAAGACATTTATTTTCAGCTCCAAAAAAATAAAAAAACAAAAAAGGAAGCAACTGCAACATCGAATATAATGCAATTAAATGTGTTTGGTTAACAAGGAACACATAAATAAGGTTTTTTTTTCAAAAGCTTTGGCTTAGGAAAAGCTTTTCAGTGCTTGTTGACCCTTGACAATCCCTCAGAATAGTCTGGGGCATCAGACAATGATTAGGGGAGGCTGTCAGGTGAAAAAGCAGCACGAAAGAGCTTGTGAGAGGTTAAAAAAACAATTGGAGTTTAGTGTCTAGATTAGAATCTTCTCTATAAGCAATCCAGGAATCTGAAGAGGACCGCCAAACATGAGACATCTACAGAGTAAAGTTATAGACTGAGACATCTACAGAAACAATTTATATTCAACAAAGAAAAAGAATAAGAACCAGAAAAGGGCTCAGTTGGGATTCTACTGCAGTACCTTTAACACAAGTGATGTTTTAGCATTGTGTTCAATAAGACAACCAGAAGGGATTTATAATCATGTTGGTATGCCATAAATTATACTATTTTTATATTGGTTTTTACACCTGTAGGGAGAATGAATCAACAAATGCTTTTTGATCAAAATACTTTATATTCATGTGTAGTCAATTCAAGGAAGTGACTGACAATTAAAACAAAAACATTACATTAAATACTATGAATATTAGCATTCAAAATAGATGCTGCATTGGAAAAAAGTTAGTATGTGCGTTTTACCTCATATTTGGGGGATGTGTCATGAATAATTCAGCAAGTTCACCACCACAAGCTAAATTTAGAAGTTAATTTGCTTGCAAATCATATGTTGACCTTAATATATGTATATACAGTGGCTCTCAAAAGTATTCACCTCCCTTGGACTTTTCCACATTTTATTGTGTTTCAACATGGAATCAAAATGGATTTAAAATGTGGAGAAGTCAAAGGCTGGGGTGAATACTTTTGAGAGCCACTGGATATATATATATATATATATACACACACACACACACACACACACACGCAGTGGCTTGCAAAAGTATTCAGACCCTTGACCAATTCTCTCATATTACTGAATTACAAATGGTACATTGAAATTTCGTTCTGTTTGATATTTTATTTTTAAATACTGAAACTCAGAATCAATTATTGTAAAGTGACATTGGTTTTATGTTGGGAAATATTTTTAAGAAAAATAAAATACTGAAATATCTTGCTGCATAAGTATTCAATCCCTGTGCTGTGGAAGCTCCCAGTTTGCAACGATGAAAGAAATTGCCCTGACGAGGACACAATTACCTCACCATTGGCCTCCACCTGTGAACCATTAAATTTGCTGTCACATTTTCTGGATAAAAACCCCAATGTTGAAGGATCATTGGTAAGGCTGTGAATCTGAAGGAAAATGAAGACCAAAGAGCATTATACAGAAGTTAGAGATAAAGTAATACAAATGCGTATATTAGGGAAAGGTAAAAAATAATATCCAAGTGTTTGGATATCCCAGTGAGCACAGTTGGATCAATAACCAGGAAGTGGAAGCTGCATCACACCACCCAGGCACTGCCAAGAAAAGGCCGTCCCTCAAAACTCAGCGATCAAACAAGGAGACTTGTGAGAGAAGCCACAGAGAGGCCAACAATCACTTTGAAGGAGCTACAGAGTTCAGTGGCTGGGAGTGGAGTAATGGTGCACCAGTCAACCATATTTAGAGCTCTGCATAACACTGGCCTGTATAGGAGGGTGGCAAGAAAGAAGCCGTTACTCAAAAAATACCATCTGAAAGCATGCCTGGAGTTTGCCAGAAAGCATGAGAGTGACCCAGCTGCGATGTGGGAAAAGGTTTTGTGGTCAGATGAGACGAAGATAGAGCTTTTTGGCCAAAACTCAAAGCGCTATGTGTGGCGCAAACCTAACACTGCCCATGCCTCAAGACACACCATCCCTACAGTGAAGTATGGTGGTGGCAGCATCATGCTGTGGGGATGCTTCTCATCAGCAGGGACTGGGCATCTTGTTACAATTGAAGGAAGAATGGATGGAGCAAAATACAGGAAAATACTGCAAGAGAATCTGCTTCAGTCCACTAAAAAACGCTTGGGAGGAAATTCACCTTTCAGCAGGACAATGATCCCGAAGCACAAGGCCAAAGCAACATTGGAGTGGCTCAAGAACAAAAAGGTGAATGTCCTACAGTGGCCCAGTCAAAGTCCTGATCTCAATCCCATTGAGAATCTGTGGCACTATTTGAAAATTGCGGTCCACAAGCGTCGTCCAACCAACCTGAACAACCTGGAGCAAATCTGCCAAGAAGAATGGGCCAAAATCACTCTGACACTGTGTGCAAAGCTGGTACATACTTACCCCAAAAGACTTAAAGCTGTTATTGCAGCGAAAGGTGGCTCTACCAAATATTAATGTGTGGGGGTTGAATACTTATGCAAGCAAGATATTTCAGTTTTTTTTATTTTTCTTAAAAATATTTCCCAACATAAAACCAATGTCACCTTACAATAACTGATTTTGAGTTTAAGTGTTTAAAAAAAAAAATATCGAACAGAACGAAATTTCAGTGTACCATTTGTAATTCAGTAATATGAGAGAATTGGTCAGGGGTCTGAATACTTTTGCAAGGCACTGTAAATATATATATATATATATATATATATATATATATATATATATATATATATATATATATATATATATATATATATATATATATGTGAAATAAAAAGTGGGAAAAAAAGATTGGTAAACAACAACAACAACAAAAAAACTATGCCTGTACCCTACATAAACATTGGTTTGACCCATGGTCTGCACTGTAGTGATATCTAGAAATATCAAACATTATCAGCGCTTTGAATGCAACAGAACCCGCAGTTTGTGGAGATTGCAATAGATAGATAGATAAATAAATAAATAAATACATTTCTGTTTAGTCTAGATAGTTGTTAGCCTGTTTTTTTTAATTCTCATAATTAAATTCTATTCATTGAAAAAAGTAAGAGAACCTGACCATTATTGTTGTTATATTTTTGAACAGGGGAAATTAGCAGTGTTCCTGCGTGGGGGAGGGGTACAGACAGGCATGAACACGTCTAATTTAAACACTAATCATAAATAAAATGTTGTCCCTGTTATTAAGCAGCAGTAATACAATCAAACCAAGTAGTGGAGGAATTTGCTTGTATCGTTCAAGACGTTTTTCAAATCAAGTAAGCATGTTTCATTTGTGTATGAAAAACGACAATAGAGTCACTGTTCTTCTTTCGAAGCCAGTGTCATCTTTATGGCACATAAATGGTAAAGTAATTAAATGTCCCTGGCAGTGGACTGTCTCTGTTTAGCATACGCAAGGACTTGCAGAATGGATACAAGTGTGTTGAGAATTGTAAGAAAATGAATTTGTGAGAAAACATTTAATGACATTTTTAGCTTTCATAGCTGATGATCTGCTGGGGCTGTGCCTCGTCAAGTCCAAATAATTAAATAATGCATCTTCATTTTGCAAAAAGTTGCAATGGTTATATACAGAGAGAGAGAGAGTTGCGGTTGATTTCCTGTGTTAATTCATGTTAATTTATTAATTTCCACAGCGCTGTGATAATTGCAGTTTCTCCGCAACTCTTTTGGATTTCGCTCACTTGCAGTTTTTCACAGAACATTCGCAAAGCAAGCAGAGCTGCGAGAAAAATGTGAAATTTCACAAGAGCTTTGAATACTTGCCCCTTGGTTCTTGGGGTTGTTTCAGGCCAACAAGCTCAAATTTACATTTTTAGACTGATCAGGTCAAGGGGTCAGAAGTTATAGAGATGTCAAAATGTGGCTGCTGGGTAGCCTCCCTCAACGTTAACCAACCTTTTACTCGAAAACAGTTTGTGCTACAGACTTTTGGGAAGTGCCATTTTATTGGCAATCGCACAGTAAATCCAAATACATTTGAAAGGAAATAATGTTACACATTAACATTGTGTTTGACCTTTGACCTCAAACAATTACCGAAAAAAAGGTAGATGTCTCTGCTTCTTCTGTGCAAAATTTCAGGAAGGTAATATTCTTGGTTTGCTTTGAAAAAATCAAACCCTAATCTGCCCTACCCCCCACCCCATTGCTAAGAAACCAGAATAATCTTCAGAGAACAAACATTTAATTTGAATCAGATGACATGAGTAAATGAATAACGCATCATCAGTGGGGGGAGAAAAAAAAGTCAGCACCTTTTATTCCGGGTGAAAATGTACTTTTTTGCAAATAAGGTCACACTAGTCAATGGCCCCTTCGCTCTCTGCAGTTTCTCAGTCTTTTTGAGATCTTGATTCTGAAACTTGTAGCCTGTTGAGGAAGACAAGTGAGACTAGGGCTTATAACACTGCAAAGAATGTTGTCATGGGGTACCCAGTATTTGTCATTCTTCTTTGACCAGTGATACTGCTGTGATTTCCCACCAAGGTGCATGTATTGGATATAAAAGTCCTCAAATTCGTAAGACACATTTTAAATCATATCTATCTGATATATATTTACATAGATGACTGTAGCAAAGTGGGTTCCAGTGCACAGGTGTAGAGGTGATGCAGTGTTCAAGATAATGACAGACAACAAAGTACTGGTGAAATGGTGGTTTTAATTTGTAATCCAATAGTCTGATGACATCAGTAAACAATAAATGGAGAACTGGCAGCACACAACTATGTGTACTGCTCAGCTAAGTAAACACGGGGTTCAGTCCCGAAATATTAAGCACAGTATTTAAACACATGCAATACACAAACACGAGTCCAAGTCCAAGGTGAGTGCTTTTAGTGCTAGTGGGGCAAATACAATTTATCTGTGAACAACAGTGTAGCGTTGTCTGGGTTTGTGCTGGCCTGTAGCGACGGCTAAAAGCCGGATCGTATTAGCCTTCTAATAAATAACAAACAGTACAGTTAGACATAACAAACAAACAAAATACTCACGCTTACTTTTTACTCGTCCTTTAGTTAGGTCGAACCCTGAACCATAACAAAAGGAATAGATCACCTAGTTACGCCCCCTATTTGTACCTTCAATCACACCTTGGTTGGCAAGTGCAGCCGTTTCTCCTCGAATCCGCGGTTGCCACATTGCTTTCCCTCCTGGCGATGACTTAATGTACCGCAGCTGTGCCCTCTTCTAGATGGCTGACTTCTGCCTAACCCTGGGAATGAATTGTCAGGCCATCTAGTCCAGGGCACTCTGTCCTCTTTATACAATGCCCTCACATGTTGCAAGAGAGATTTATCACCAAGAATCATTCTGTCTCTGTCACAATGACATAATCAAAACTTCCTCTCTGATATAAAACTGCATCTTCTTCCTCAGCTTTGGATTCATCAGAGCTATCCCAGGATATACTTACAGTTTCTGAGTCACTTATTGTGAGGGAAGACACTTGAAGCTGTCTGGGAAATAGGGCTGAATCTGCCCTTAGTGCCCTTTATGGTTAATGCGGACTTGAACCTGTTTTAAGCGTTCAGATTGTCCATGATGTCATTTCCGGATACAAAGATGAAGGTTATGCTTTTGAAGGCAGTCTTGCAGAATGAATACATGTCTTTAGAGGTTACAATCTGGCCATCAGTGGGACGCTGCAAGCTCGTTGTTGTCCAGTTCATGGTGGCAGAGTTAGGGTTTGATTTTTTCAAAGCAAACCAAAAATATTAGCTTCCTAATATTTTGCACAGAAGAAGACTAGACATTGACCTAGTCTTGGTCTTTTTTGGTGAGACCCCAAGGTCAAAGGTAAAAAAAAAACTTTAAGGTCTAGCTACCTTTTGTTTTCTTTCAAATGTATACCTTTTTGCCATGCGGTTTCCCATAAAATGACACTTCCCACAAGTCTGTAGCACAAACAGTTTTTGAGTAAAAGGTTGGTTAATGTTGAGGGAGGGTACCCAGCAGCCATATTTTGACCTCTCTATAACTTTTGACCCCTTGACCTGATCAGGAAAATAGCTCTTTGTATTGACATTCAGTTTTCCTCGCAATTTATTAAGTTGTTCTGCAGAAATGGTAAAAATGTAAGCATGACCTGTGTACATACAGACAAACATATGGACGAGTTTTCATGTGCCCAGATTTTGTTACGTTTTCCTAGATTGCACTTAGATTCATCTCTAGATAGAAGTGCTAGAGTGACATATGCATAGACCTTCTGATATTACCCTTCATTTAGCCATAGTTATGATCCCCACAATAGCATGTAAAACTATAAGAACATGTACAAACAAGAGGAGGCCATTTGGCCCGTCTACGCTTGTCTGGTTCTCAGTGGTTGATTCATATCACAACTTTGTCAGGTTGGGTCTTAAAGAATTCAGGAGATTCTGCCTCAAAACATGACTAGGAACTCATTCCATACCCTCCCCACTCCCTGTGTGAAAAAGCGTCTCCTAAGTCTATGTGCTCTTAATTTCCAACTGTGTCCTCTGGTTCTAATTTCTGTTGGGTTTAACCATGTCAACTCATTTTAAGATTTTAACACTTTGAAGTGATTTCTTCAAAGATGTTTTAAGAGGTTTGTCAGGCAGGAGCGCTCTTTTCTGAATCTAACTCTCTAACTAATTTGCTTGATTTTTTCGAGGATGCAACATCGATAATGGATAATTGCAAATCATATGACGTGGTTTATTTAGATTTCCAGAAAGCTTTTGACAAAGTCCCGCACAAAAGATTAATTCTCAAACTGAACGCAGCTGGGATTCAAGGAAACACATGTACATGGATTAGAGAGTGGTTAACATGTAGAAAACAGAAAGTACCTATTAGAGGAGAAACCTCTGAATGGAGTGTGGTAACCAGTGGTGTACCACATGGATCAGTATTAGGTCCTCTGCTATTCCTAATCTACATTAATGACTTAGATTCTGGTATAGTAAGCAAACTTGTTAAATTTGCAGACGACACAAAAGTAGGAGGAGTGGCAAACACTGTTGCAGCAGCAAACATCATTCAAAATGATCTAGACAAGATTCAGAACTGGGCAGACACATGGCAAATGACATTTAATAGAGAAAAGTGTAAGGTACTGCACGCAGGAAATAAAAATGTACATTATAAATATCATATGGGAGATACTGAAATTGGAGAATGAATCTATGAAAAAGACCTAGGAGTTTTTGTTGACTCAGAAATGTCTTCATCTAGACAATGTGGGGAAGCTATAAGAAAGGCTAACAAGATGCTCGGATACATTGTGAAAAGTGTTGAATTTAAATCAAGGGAAGTAATGTTAAAACTATACAATGCACTAGTAATACCTCATCTTGAATATTGTGTGCAGTTCTGGTCACCTCGCTATAAAAAAGATATTGCTGCTCTAGAAAGAGTGCAAAGAAGAGCGACCAGAATTATTCCAGGCTTAAAAGGCATGTCATATGCAGACAGGCTAAAAGAATTGAATCTGTTCAGTCTTGAACAAAGAAGACTACGAGGCGACCTAATTCAAGCATTCAAAATTCTAAAAGGTATTGACAATGTCCATCCAAGGGACTTTTTTGACCTGAAAAAAGAAACAAGGACCAGGGGTCACAAATGGACATTAGACAAAGGGGCATTCAGAACAGAAAATAGGAGACACTTTTTTACACAGAGAATTGTGAGGGTCTGGAATCAACTCCCCAGTAATGTTGTTGAAGCTGACACCCTGGGATCCTTCAAGAAGCTGCTTGATGAGATTTTGGGATCAATAAGCTAATAACAACCAAACGAGCAAGATGGGCCGAATGGCCTCCTCGTTTGTAAACTTTCTTATGTTCTAATCCATGTTGGGTGTCTTCTATGAGGCAGTTTATATATAGCTAGTCCTCTGATTTCCCTCTTATGAGTGATTCCATGATTTTACTTGTAATTGAGGTGAGACTCATGGTTCTGTCCTTTCCTGGTTCGGCCTAATCTCTTTTTTTAAATATGGCTATTACATTTACAACGCCCCAGTCAGCTGGGACATCCAGTCTTGATTGACTTTACTCAGTGCATCTAGGATTGTTTGAGGACAGTCTGTTATTCACATTCTCGCTGGTGAAAACGTATAAGGATTATAAGAATGTGCTCCCTTATTCATAGTAAATCATTTACCTTTAACATTCTCAGCAATGCTCGTATTACAGTTATTTTCATATGCACCAGCCATTCAAAACTGTAGCTGGTAGCTTTGGAGTAAGCATTGCTCTTCAGTAGTATTTTTCTTGAATGTAAATATGTTTCTTTGCTTAGATAATACACAACCCTCATACAACAATGCCCTCTGCTGGTTTCAGATTAAATTACATTTGTATTTATTCAAATCAAGACAACTGTACATCAAGATGTACCATACATTTAAATTACTGGCTTGCAGTTCTCAAAGGGTTAGTCCATTTAATAATTACTTTAAAGCTATATTTTACTTTAACATAGATTTTTTAAAGCATATGTTATATTTCTAAAATGAATAGTAATTCAAAAAGTAACTTTCAAGTGGATGTATTTAGTCATGAATAAACTACAGTAGTACAGTGATGTGTGTGCTATATCAACTTTAAAAAATAAAAGGGTACTTCTAGCCCCAAACGTTTTTTTAATGGCATAATTGGAAATAGCAGTCATATTTTTTTTCTGTAAAGTTGATAAGAAAATATCTAAGTTTATACCTCACAGAATATAGGCAGTGCGATAACATGTTGGTCCTACTGGAGTACCATGCTCTATTGTGTTAACTAGCTTACTCGAGTACTCCTAGAAAATGGCTACAGGAAAGGAAAAAAGCACATGAGAAGGATTATAAACATTATGATTTCTTATGGCCAGTAGGTGTCACAATTTACACATGCTGAAACAGCAGAATGAGCATACATTCGATAAGTATTGGTACATGTAAATAAATTACATTGGGTGGGGTATTTTTGTTAATTTTAACAAAAAAATTGCTTACTAAATATCTTTAAATAATTTGAATTTACTCTGTTTAGCCATTGTTTTGAAGTGGATTCACTGTGCTTTTAATAATAATAATTTCTATATAGTGCCTTTCACAGTTGACCACCATCACAAAGTGCTTTACAGAGGTAGGCTGTGAACTGTGCCTCATGTGCTGAGTCACTTAAAATAGGACATTACTTTCACATCTCATCCGCAGGATGATGCGCAAGAAGGTTTTGTGACTTGCTCAAGAGCACACGGTGAATCAGCCAGTGGCAGAGGTGGGATTTGAACTGGTGACCTTCTGGTTACAAGAACTGGACTTTAACCACTGGACCACACTGCCTCTTACTTAGCTTTGCTATGCTTATACCAGCTCTGTGTCAACATCAAATCCCATTTAAAAAAAGCTGAATATTGGGGGTGAGGATTAGGAAGTGAAGTAGAACGAGACAGGCAAAGCTGTTCTGTTAGTTTTTTTGGAAATTCTTGAGAAAGATTATCCAATAACTTCAGGGGTTCAAATAAAAAAGTCGGTTTACATGTGTAGACTAGATTTGGTCCACACTGAGATGCATGGAATGGGTTTCTGCTGAGAACAGGGTTCCTTTAAGAGCCGACTGGACAAAGTTCTGGAACCTTAGCTACTTGGAATCAGCCAAGCAGTGATGGGTCACTTGGCCTTCTGTCATGACTTCTCTTATGCTGCTATGTCGGTTAATAATATGATTCTGCAGTTGAACCTCTATACTCCCAACATTCCTCACAGGTCCTTTGATCCATCTGCAGTGTACCCCTGTTTTGGCCTCTTTACACTGGCTCCCTGTGCGGTATAGAATTGACTTTAAGATTTTGCTGTTACCTTACAAGGCCCTGAATAGATTAGCACCTAGTTATTTGTAGGAGTTACTGACCCCATATCTTCCAGACTGCACTCTGAGATCACAGGATGCTGGTTATTCCTAGGGTCAACAAAAGCAACACGGGAGGAGGGAGGGCTTTTTCTTGTAGAGCTCCTAAATTAAGGAATGCTCTGCCTTTGTCAGGGAAGATGGGACCGTTACAGCTTTCAAGTCAAGACTAAAAACTTTTATAAAATTGCTTTCTTAGTGGGTTTTAATGTAACTTTAAAATTGCTGCTTTTGTAATATGTGTATACTGTTATTTAAATATGTTATTTAAATGTTTTGATTTATGGCTGTTGTATATGTGACATGCTATACAAATGTATTGTGGTTTGTAATTTTGTACTGTACAGTGTTTTGCGATACATTTGTATAAAAAGCCCTATATAAATGTAATAAATGAATAAATATTGTTCTGGCTTTAAGGAATCAGTGCTGAGAGCCACAGAATATTACTGAAACAAAATGTATTTCAGAAGCAGGGTTGCAGTCAATTCCTGCTTTTCAATTCATTATAATTCCAATTCCTTTTTAAAATCAAGTGAGAACATGAGCTCGCATCAGTTATACATATGAGTAAGATGCTGCATACAATTTAAATATTACAAATAGAAAGTATGGTTGTCCAGTATAGCATACAGGACAATGTGTATGTTTACAGCTTACTTTTTATGATTTATTATCAAGTACAATTTAGTGAACTGTATTGCAAATATATACAGTGCAGTCCGTTTATAAGAATCTCTGATATAAGAATCAACCGCATATAGTGACTGTTACCAAACTATACCTATACTAACCATGCTAAAATAATCCGCTTGTAAGAATCAACCAGTCCGCTTATAAGAATCACATCAGGACAAACTGACTACGTGTAATATGATACTGTGTCAAGAGCAATGACGTGTTGTTTTCTAATTTTGAATTTGATCACATCTCATGTGATTAGGCACGAACGCAGCATGCATATAGTATATAATCCCCAGTCCGCAGCGACTCCCAAAAAAAGCAAGTTGTGCAGTTTACATGTGAGTCGACATTGCAGGAAAAAAAAAGGCAATTTCTGTTGACGAAAATTTTGCAGGTATTTTTTTTTTCTCAGTTGAAAATTAGTTTTAATAAAGCGAATACACATTCATTGAATACATACTGAGTACAGCACTGTTATTGTGTGATATGCGTGTAGAGGAAGAGGGATTGTGTAGTTGCACGGTGAGTGGGGGCGGTATACAGGGCTTTGCATCTCCGCTTCGTGAAAAACTGTAGGCTTTGTATCGCGACGGAAAAAAGCAAGCCACAGATGCTTAAATGCAGTGGTAGTCGTGACAGTAAAATACTGTACTGTAATGTCATTTTAATTAAAGGCCATCACACGTAACACCGCACGGCAGTGAAAACTAGGCACCCTCAAGAGACGATCACTTCTCAAGTATACTGTAGTAAAATAGGATTCTGCAGCCTTGAGTAAACATAACCGTGATCATATAACAAGCTGCTTACCCAAAAGGACTTGTTTTGATTGTTTTGATGTATTATCCTCAGTGATTGAGCACCATTGACATTTGTATACTGTATTTAAACAGCTGAGGCACGGAGGCACTTTTAATAATTGTAATAATATCGGTCTGCTTTTAAGAATCAACCGCTTATAAGAATCAAATCATCCGGGATGGATATATATATATATATATATATATATATATATATATATATATATATATATATATATATATATATATTTTTTTTTTTTTTGAGCATTGATGAGCATTACTGTACTTAATGCAGAACGTATTGGTTATTGGTGAACTCTCAGTAAAGTCAACTCTGCTTTATTGTCACTTTTTTGCTCAGCTTTTTGAAGGGATATTAAAAGGGTTTGACTGTGTATTATTCTTGTTTACACTCTATTTCATGGTGTTCCCTTCTATGCACTTGTCTGTGCTTCATCCGAAACCCCATCTTGTTTGCTTTTTTGCTTTCTGTTTTTTCTTTTTTGCATTCCTTCTAAAGTATCATCTGCAGACACAAAAGGCTTCCTACCTCATTGAAGCTGCCAAGCTACTGATATATAAAAAGGCTTCCTACCTCATTGAAGCTGCCATGCTACTGATATATAAAAAAGCTTCCTACCTCATTGAAGCTGCTACTGATATATAAAAAGGCTTTATACGGCTTCAAGGTGCCGGCAAAAGGGGGGGTCTCCTTTTTTCCCCCCAAAGGTGTCGCGTTTACATATTTTCATCATAAGAAAGTTTACAAACGAGAGGCCATTCGACCCATCTTGCTCTTTTGTTTGTTAGTAGCTTACTGATCCCAGAATCTCATAAAGCAGCTTCTTAAAGGATCTCAGGGTATCAGCTTCAACAATATTACTGGGGAGTTGGTTCCAGACCCTCACAATTCTCTGTGTAAAAAAGTGACTCCTGTTTTCTGTTCTAAATGCCCCTTTATCTATTCTCCATTTGTGACCCCGGGTTCTTGTTTCTTTTTTCATGTCGAAAAAGTCCCTTGGGTCGACATTGTCAATACCTTTTAGAATTTTGAATGCTTGAATTAGGTCGCCACGTAGTCTTCTTTGTCCAAGACTGAGTAGATTCAATTATTTTAACCTGTCTACATGTGACATGCCTTGCTCTTCTTTGCACTCTTTCTAAAGCAGCAATATCCTTTTTGTAGCGAGGTGATCAGAACTGAACAAAATATTCTAGATAAGGTCTTGCTAATGCATTGTGAAGTTTTAACATTACTTTCCTTGATTTAAATTCAACACTTTTCACTATATTTAAATATATATATATATATATATATATATATATATATATATATATATATCCAAGCATCTTGTTGGCCTTTTTTATAGCTTCCCCACATTGTCCAGATGATTACATTTCTGAGTCAACAAAAACTCCTAGGTCTTTTTCATAGATTCCTTCTTCAATTTCAGTATTTCCCATATGATATTTATAATACACATTCGTATTGCCTGTGTGCAGTACCTTATACTTTTCTCAATTAAATGTCATTTGCCTTGTGTCTGCCCAGTTCTGAATGCTGTCTAGATCATTTTGAATGACCTTTGCTGCTGCAACGGTGTTTGCCACTCCTCCTATTTTTGTGTCATCTGCAAATTTAACAAGTTTGCGTACTATATCAGAATCTAAGTCATTAATGTAGATTAGGAATAGCAGAGGACCTAATACTCCACTGGTTACCTCGCTCCATTCTGCGGTTTCTCCTCTAATCAGTACTTTCTGTTTTCTACATGTTAACCACACAATGATCCATGTACATGCATTTACTTTAATCCATACTGCGTTCAGTTTGAGAATTACTCTTTTGTGCGGGACTTTGTCAAAAGCTTTCTGGAAATCTAAATAAACCATGTCATATGCTTTGCAATTATCCATTATCGATGTTGCATCCTCAAAAAAATCAAGCAGCTTAGTTAGACACGATCTCCCTTTCCTAAAACCATGTAGACTGTCTCCCAGGACCCTGTTACCATGTAGGTTATTTTCCATTTTCGATCTTATTATAGTTTCCATAAGTTTGCATATAATAGAAGTCAGGCTTCTTGGTTTGTAAGTTACCTGGTTCGGTTTTGTCTCCCTTTTCGTGGATCGGTATTACGTTTGCAATTCTCCAGTCTGTCGATACAACCCCGTGTCAAGAGACTGCTGCATGATCTTGGTTAGCGGTTTGTAAATAACTTCTTTAATTTCTTTGAGTACTATTGGGAGGATCTCATCCGGCCCAGGAGATTTGTTTATTTTTAGAGCTCCTAGTCCCTTAAACACTTCTGCCTCTGTTATGCTAAATTTATTTAAAATGGGATAGGAACAGGTCAACATGTGGGGCATGTTATCCATATCCTCCTTTGTAAAAAAGTAATCATTTAATATATTTGCAATTTTTTTTCTCTTCATCTATGATTTTGCCATTTGTGTCTTTTAGACATTTTACCTCCTCTTTGAATGTTCTGTTGTAATATTGGAAAAAAAATGTAATTTGTTTAGCCTCCTTAGCAATGCTCATTTCTATCACTGTCTATCTTCCTTTATAACTTGTGTTTGCAGTTCCAAGTATTCTTTCTGTGTACTTTGTTCTTGGTCCCTTTTAAACGCTCTGTAAAGTGGCTTTTTCCTCTGAATAGTTTTTTTAATTGATCTTTTAAACCATTTTGGCAATTTTGTTTTAGACTTAGATTTGTCTACTTTTGGGATGTAATTGTTTTGAGTCTCTTGTACTACATTTAAAAAAAAAACAGCCATTTTTTCGTGGATGTTTTCTGTATTTTACTCCAGTTTGCCAGTGGTTCTCTGACCTCTGTTTTGGTTATTCTGTCTTCGTTATTTGAAAAGACTAAATCAAGGCGTGCCTCCCCTCTAGTCAGTGCCTTGACCAATTGTGTTAGGAAGCAATCATTTGTCATTTCCACCATTTTAATTTCGCCTGTTGTGCTACCAGCCTGGTTTTCCCATTTTATATGGGGGAAGTTGAAATCCCCAGTTTAATAAGGCTTCTCCTTTGCTGCACGCATTTCTAATGTCATTGTATAACAGATTATGTTGCTCGGTGCCTGAATTTGGCGGTTTTATAGCATGCCCCTATTACGCCCTTTGAATTTTTGTCCATTATTCTGACCCATATTGACTCTGGATTGTTTTTTTCTTCCAGATTTAACACCTGGGCTTTAAGACTATTTTTTTGATATATACCCCTCCGCCTCTTCTGTCCTGCCTGTCTTTCCTATACAGTGTATACCCACTAATATTATATTTGTCTCCATCACTCTCAGATAACTAAGTTTCTGTAACACCTATCACATTGTAGTTACTTGTTAGTGCAGTAGCTTCAAGTTCTAACATTTTGATTTTGAGGCTTCTAGCATTTAGATAAATACATTTAATGGCTGTCTTACCTGAGTTTTGCCCTTATTACGATGTAGTCTCCCTTCTGTTTTTTGTGATTTCTCCCCCCTTCCTTTCTAGTTTAATTGCTTCTGAACCTCCTCGAGGATCTTTTCTCCGAGTAGATTGGTTCCGTTTTTATTTAAGTGCAGTCTGTCCTGTCTATCATGGTTCTATAAAGTACCCTCTTAAATTGTTGTATATGTGGCAGTAAGCGTAACTGGTGAGCCTGTTAATTATAGACACATGTTAGTTTGCTAACTGGAATCATCTGGAGTAGGTACAGGAAACTGATCAGAACGACTTACAAAATAAGTTTACATGTAGTAAGGTCTTAATGTTAGCACAATGTAACCAAGCCTTATCTCAATTTTAAAGCTATCTATCATACTACAATCAAAACAATGTGTGCCAACCTGTATTTAAAGATTTCTGCCTTTACGGTTTTCTTCATAATCAACTATAGCACTTAGGTACCAGTTGAAATCATAAAAGTTTGGCACTCGTCCGGTGCTTACTACATATTAAATGGATACATGTGCATTTTTTTCTCATAACTATTCTCTTTTTTAGCTGTATATACTTTACTTTCCTAGCAGGGATGGAAATAAGACTCCTGTTGCATAGCAGTTTGATCCATTCCTGGTTTTATTCTGAGATGGTACAGTGTGTAAAAGTAACAACAGCTGTTATTGTAGAAAACTTTTTTTCCACTGTTTAAAATCACCACAAATAGCACTTTTTTAAATGCAAGATGTATCAAAATAATTAATAGTTTGTTTGTTATTAGATTGCTTACTTTATTTGACAGCTGATCACTGGATATCACAGATGCAGATGATGCCTTGGTATAATATGAGTCTTATCCACTGAGTACACCTTATACCCGCATTGAAAGGTTTGATTATCCTGGATTGAATCTATAATGGTTTTGCAATGGTGAGTGCCGAAGCTGGCACCAGAAGTCATGTCACCAGTATTTGCAGTACCCATTTCTGACACCCAGTCATGCTGCATGGGTACGAATACAACGTGGGGTACCAATGCCTTTTTTGAGAGGGGGCATTTATCTGTTCAGGGAAACCCAGATATTTATTGAACAAGGAGCTTGATTTGGGAAATAAGTGCTGCTAGTTTTCAGTTTTTGATAGGCGATGGTATATATTATTTAATGAATATAAGTCTAGACACATAAGAGCATTTCAGACGTATCCAGTATTGTGTCTGTTTGAGTCTATATCAAATGGTCTTTCCTGTAATTTCTCCTTTGTTTGACTTGCAGTATTTTACATAAGGAAAAGCTGTCACCATTCACTATCAGTACTGATCCACTGAGCTCTGGTCTTGCTGAATGGCCAGCACTAGCATTTCATGTGATGAATACCGACACTGCTTGCGATGTTTTTATAAGCCCTCTTCCCTCTTGCTTGTGAGGAAAGGAACACCACTTCTCACTTACGCTGCACATTCTTTGCTCTGCATGAGTACTGGAGCGGGGCTTCCTGTTTGTTCACTTAGGGAGTTCTTGGCAATAAGAAGTGCATCTGCATATGCTGAACTTTGGTATTTGTTATCAGACTTCTTCCTTCAACTGGTCTTTCTTGCCTTCACTATTTTCTAAATAAAAAAAAACAAAAAAAAAAAAATTGGATAATTATAGAAAACAATTTTCCATTCTTGTGAATAGCACATCTGCTAAGATATGTCCACTAACATATTCACAATGCTTGAATTTCTTTCCTAAAATGCCTTTCCTAGCTAAAAAAAAATAATAATAATAACTTGCAGTGGGCCCTTTGACTCTTTAGATAACACCCCTGTTAAATGGATTTTTTATATAGTTCATATCTAGCCTGTTTGATAGTCTATTGTGTGTGGTCTCATTATCTGCTGTTTTATGTTTAGATAATGTTATACCAGGATTACTAGCTATTCCAATAAAAAATATATACTTGTTCAACAGCTTCTAAAAGCTCAATTTCTGAATTTTCTGAACTAAATAGCATTAGAGGTGTGCAACTGTACTTTCTGACTCCTGTGATGGCATGTAGAGATGTGTCCATATCAACTCATAGTTGAAGAGGGTGGTATTACAATTGCTTACCTCTGTTGTTCATTTCTGCAACCACCTCACTTAAAAAATTCAGCTGCTCCCCTTGTCCCCCACCCCAACACACACATGCTGTCTTTTATGAATGCAACCCTTAAACACTTGGCTTATAATCACGTCTTGTACTATAGCAAGTTCACAAGGAATAGTTTTTCTTGGTTTTGTTGACAGCTAAGTGAGGACATTCTACTCTTGTAAACTGTATTTTGCACTCCTAAACAAATCATTGCCAAAGGTAGCCTGGTATAAGATACATCAACCCAGTATGGATGCTTTTGATGCAAATGGAATTCCAGTGTTAATGTAGTTGAAATCTAGTGTTGAGTTCAGGTGGTGTGGGCTGCTACTTTAACAGCTTTTTTCTTTACATGTTACTGACTCCTCCTCCTTTTCTGTACCGTACAAGAATATCAACATCACTGTATTTACTATGCCCTTTTTCAAACGAAATGAAATGAAGAGAGTACTTGAAGTCACACGTCAATTTTATCTCCGTTCATTATGTGTTTAATGAAAGCCAGTTCTGATTCATTTGAAAGTATTCCAAGCATGAGGAAAACTGTTTTATAGGTCTGCCTTTTATTTGACACGGATGTGGTTGAGAGCCATGAAAAACTTCGAGAAATAATGGGAGCTTGTAATGGAATTATGTATACAGTATAACCAAGTTGTATTTCATTTCTGTCATTTATAGTTTGATCCATGTTTCTCTCCTTCACCGTCATAGGGTACTGTAAACAGGTGTGATTAGTGGAAAAGGCTAAACAGGTGCATCCTCCAGGTAGTGGTCTTGGGTTCAGCAATGTAATGTTTCCCTTTGTGTTTGGCCAGACTACACAAACTGTCCATCAGTTTAGGTAGAGATGATAGTTACCCTGCTAATCTTTATACATGGCAAATGAGCTGTAGTTTGTTTTAATTCCCAGCAGGTGGCATTGCTTTGTATACTGGTCTTAACAAGCAGCACACGTACTTGGGTTTAAACCCAGGATCTGCTGACTGTTACTCACTTGTCTAACATTATGACCAAACTACTTCCTGTCTCAGTTACACTCACAGCTAACCATAAGTGTATACAACAACCGCACCTCCTGAAATTAATTTAAAAATTCCCATTCATAATGATGATTCATGCTAATTAACGTTTGACAGTACTGTAGGTGGAAATCTGGTTATTTGTTTATTATCTATAATAATAACTGGACCCTTGCTATTGCATTGCAGGGCTGCAGTATTCCAGTATTAGACCCATTGTCTGTTTGTGCTGCTTTAAATAAATAATCACTGAAGTAGCTGGAACGGGTCAAAGCTGATCGAGTGATCTGAAGTGGGTATGAGAGAAAGGTCACAAGAAATCGGGAACTGTTTTATGTAATGAGGGAATATGTGGGTGTTTCTTCTTGCATGCCTAGTTGTAAATGTACAGTAAGACTGAACCGTGAGTGTTCCATTCTGCATGCCTAGTTGTAAATGTACAGTAAGACTGAACCGATACATTGACCAGGTTATATATCCCTGTGGCAAAGTGCCCCGCCCTTGGGCTATTTGTGTTGTATGTTACGTGTAGTGTGTTAATGTTGGTGTATAGTCATTGGTACACAGAACATAAATGGGTCAGTGTCACACAAGTGTTTAAATTGTATGTTTGTATTTAGGCACGAGGATTGCACAGCACTTCACATGCAGATAAAATGAAATAATATGTGAGCACTGGGAATTGCACTTTTATTAATTCACGTGCTGATGTACCGAGACTCCAATTGAATGATTGATTAGCAATTAAGTCTCAGTACAGCTGCATAAAGCAGCATATTGTCACTCACTCGGGGTTGTGTGTTCGGTGAGTGGAGAACGGGTGTGGAGCGGAGAAAATAATTACATAAAGTAAATCATAAATTCAGCTCACCGTGTTTGTCTGTGTAGTTTGTTTTTGTTTGTCTCTTTGTTTTGGCTGCCAGTGCCATGTCCTGTTTTTGTCCTGTTTTATTTTATAATAATAAACCGCACAGCAGCACATCCATTTATCATTTCTTCTCGCAGTAGTGTGTTTCTTCTGGTCTGATGTCTCCACGACAACCGTCTTTGTCACAATCCCCTTCGCTCAAGATTTTTAAATGACATTTTTAGAACATTTTAAAACAGAAGTTGCCCTGCCAAAACTTTAAAAAAGCATATCAATCAATCTTTCTTTATTTTATATAGCGCCTTTCACAGTGGACCACCATCACAAAGCACTTTACAACATGCAGTAAGAACAAGAAAATCCATAACACTTTAAATACAGAGAAGTACTTACTACATGATATAGTTATAAAAAAAAATAAATAAAAAATGCATAATACATTAAATACAGTGGAATATCATGTCTACATTACAAAATATATACAAATATAAGAAACATAACCTCCACTCCTCTATTGTGTTTGGACTTTTGTACAGACATTAACAGCAGTGATATGCTGGTATTGTATGAGATCTTCATTTGGCAGCAATAACTAACCTCATAATGTTTATGTTTCCCTTCCCAGAAAATACTGGCACGTATTTTCCAAGTGTGAAAAAAGACCCAGGCAAATATTTGCAGCCCTGCTCGGATGCTGTGAAAGCTTGGTTGAGAAGCCTGAAGAATGCTGGAAAAGTTCTTCTGTTAATTACCAGCTCCCATAGTGACTACTGCAGGCTTGTATGTGAACATATTCTTGGGTGAGTAACATACCAAATGAAAAAAAAACAGCAAAGCCCGGGACACAGTGTAGGTTTACAGTAAGACACAGTAGTGGTTTCCATTCAGTGTGTAACATGCCAAACACTATTATGTAATACATGTTTCTCAATCAAAAAAATATATTTTGGATTCAATAAAAAAATAAATACAGCACCATTTATGACTTGTGTAGGTTCCCTGATCCCGCTAGTCAAACATCCAGACTGTACAATATGAGGAAACTTGTGTTGCAATTCAATAAACCATTCATTTGTAATGCATGACTGGAAAATTGAAGTGAATGTCAACATAGAACTGGGTATTTTTAAATGATCCACAGTGATATTCAAAGAATAATTACCATACCACATTCCACTTCTATTCAATTAAAATACAAAATAAATATCTATTGTGCCATTTATTATGCCATTTATTGTGTAGTATGGAATTAAAAGAACTTGTATTTTCAGAGTTGTAAGCTCTGCTTTGTATTCATGAATGCAACGTTATGCTTTTGAACTGTGTTCGTTTTTGCAATAAGGAATGTTGTTTTATGCAGAGACGTTGTTCTATAGAGGCCAGACTGCCTGCAGGAATGTGTAGCTGTTCCTGTCACATGCAGCTTGATTGCTCTTTGATTAACGGCCCGGTCAGAGTTGTAGATTCCACCCCCACCCCCCCCAGGGATCTCGTCCAGACGTTGTTATTGTCCACCTAATCAGGTCCAGATGGAGCAATTCATCAGGCACCTCTTACATGTCCTTGTATGTTTAAATTATTCATTTACTAGAAGTCCTTGTTAACACACATATTTGTGGAACAGGAGATGTAAAACTCTGTGCCTGCCCTAGGCTCTTGCTTTCAGAAAAGCACTTACATATTTGTACATTGTATTACTGCAGTAAAAAAGAGAAGCATAAAAACTAAAAAAAAATCTGGGATAGTGATGTAGAGTTGTAACATTTTCATTTATAAAGCACCGCATTTCATTTATAAAGCACAATGAAGTAATGCATAAAAAGGAAATTAACTGCACTATACTACTCTGCATAGATCCTGATGAACAGCTGCTAACATTTGACCCCATTTGTAATCTGTAAAGTCAGGCTCAAAGTGTTTATGTATGCCATTTTGTCTTTATCATCAATTAAGTGGTGAGTTTTTTGCATTTATTTAAAACTTAATAACACATAACATTATGCCCATTTTTGTTTCAGGAAAGATTTTGAGGAACTTTTTGAAATTGTCATCACTAATGCTTTGAAGCCTGGTTTCTTTTCCCAAATACCAGAACAGAGGCCTTTCCGAACTCTTGGTGAGTGCTGAGATTATGAACAGGAGTTAGACTGTAGACTGTTGGCAGTCAGTGTTGGTGAGGAGAGCACTCATCATTTACAGTGCCTCCCAATGAGCCAAGTGACAATGACTTACAATGACAAAATAAAGCAGGCTCCTGGGTGTTACTGGAGTGGCAAGGTTTGCAGAAAACCACCATGGAACGCAAAGCTATGGTTGCAAGCAGGGTAGGTATCGAATAGTCGACTAATCAAATAGTACAGCGACAGTCGACCTCAGAAAAGGATAGTCGACAAATCGGATATATGGAAGTGCAGTTGCAATCTATTATCATATAATGACACATTAGAACCTTAATAAATGGTTCCAAGTACATTCACAAATAGAGCATTAGAATTTGACTATTTTTATCTTAACTGTTCAAATTGGTAGTTGTTCTGTCCCTTGTTGTAATGAGAGATGTAAGCATTAATGTTCCTTTGTAGTGCAAAGGAGAAGTGTTAATGCACTGTGTTAATAAGCTGTGTTAAAGTTGTGCAAATAGGCTACGGCTAGTACTAATTTGATTGAAGTATATTCTTTGGCTATTTGCTATTATATGCTTTGTTTTGTGGTTACCTGTCCTTTATCAGCAGTGCGACCATCAGAATAGCTCCACAGCAATATGAACTTCAGTCAATGTAAAACAATGTACGATTCTTAACTCTAAATTAATTTTCACAGAAAGGCTAGAACTACTATAATTATTATAAGAGAAGTATTTTGTATTAAAATACTTTCCAACGATGGGTATTAAGGCTCTCATCTTAAGGATCGCAAGCTAAGGCTTTATTGCTTGAGCTGCTGACATTTCAGTGGTTTTATCGGTGACACCAGAGGTGTGTGTCTCGACTTTATACTGTATTTGTAATGTATATGTATAGAAATATACAGTGAAAAATAGATTAACCTTTTTTTTAGATTGTTAAGAGAACTGTTGTGAAATTCCTAAGAATGGACTTTTGACAGTGTTGTAGCTCTGCGCCCTTTCTTGTTTTGATGCCAAGTTTCATTGGCCGGGTGTTATTTGTTCTGTAGTGCAATAAGCATTTCTTAACACAAGCCTTGCAATAGGATTGCATTAGATAAAGAAGTATACTTCTATCTCAGTAAGATGATAATTTGTCTCTTGAATTTGATGCATCCCGACCCATGGAATGATGTTTATTGTACTGAACTGACACTGGCCTACACTCCTTGCCAAAATCTAGAAAAATGTAGTACGATGGTAGTATGATGACATCAAAATTCTAGAAAAATAACGTTCTATCGTGGGTGTGAAGTCTTAAACAAGCCAGTGTTGCATTGTCAGCCTTCAGTCTCTAGCCTGTTGTACAAGAAGGAGTTTATGTTTTGCACAATAACTGCTGATAATGCAAAAGTAACTCCTGTAACTAATTTAAAATGCACTTGAGTGTGTCTGAGACATTGGAATGGTGCACCTATGCTCCAAAATAATAATAATAATAATAATAATAATAATAATAATAATAATAATAATAATAATAATAATAATAATAATAATACTTACAAAAAGCAGTAATTACAAAAAATATTGTAAAAATAAAAAATAAAAGAAATGTAATATAAAAAATAAAAATGTATATATAAAAGATTGGATAATACTATTATATAGATAATATATATATATATATATATATATATATATATATATAGATAGATAGATAGATAGATAGATAGATAGATAGATAGATAGATAGATAGATAGATATATGGAGCCTGAACACAGAAAGCAACCTCTCCTTTCCTTCTGAGCCTAACCCTTGAAACAGAGAGAAGGCCACTATCACTATGCTGAGGCTGATAGGAGGACAACAACTCAGGCAAGCAATCAGGTGCCAAACCGTTCAGTGCTTTAAAGGTAAGCAAAAGGATTTTAAAGTCAATTCTATATATTACTGGGAGCCAGTACAAAGAAGCCAGGACTAGTTATATGAGCTCTCTTTTTTGTATTGGTGAGGACCCTTGCAGCTGCATTTTGCACAAGCTGTAGTCGTGATACGGCTTGGCATCTAAGTCCCGCAAACAGAGCATTACAGTAGTCCAATCTCGAAGAAATAAAGCATTGGACTACTTTTTGTGCGTCGGAAATTGACAGAAAATATCTACTTTAGGTGGAGCGACTTGCTCTCTTAACTTTGTATTGTTTTTCCAGTTATGACAATAATCCAGTAGCTCAAATGTTGTAATCCTGAATCCTGTTTAGCTCAGTAAAGCTTGTTGGGTTATAGCTGTTTTCATTTATGGAAACTATGCCTTAAGTCCACCAGGAAAATCAATTATCGTTGGCTTAAGCTGTACCAGTCTTGTAACTTAAGTATTTCCAATAGCATAAACACTGTCTTGATGAGAACATTCTGTGCTGAAGTTGTATGTATCTTGGCAGTTATGTGAAAATTATAATTTTTTTCGCTCATACGGCATTAGGATAATGTGATAAACAATCTGGGATCTTTTATGTATTGTAATTTGTTGATTTCACTGGGAAAGACGGAACTGAAACAAAATGTCTTAGCATTTTTCATAGCACTTATTTTTAATACAAAAGATAAATTAGAATTTCCACTAACAGCTACAATAAACTGCAGTGAATTTTTGTATTTTCATGCATGCAATCTCACATGTTCCTTTATTGCAGACTGCGGCAGGGCTAAGGCACATGTGTATGTAGTACAATTGGTCTTTTGTTTTTCAGTTCTTTTGCTGTTTTGTTATTAGTTTAAAAGAGAGCAAGTAGCTCCACCTGAGAGGTGGGATCTGCGCTGTTTGATTACAGGGAGTGGCAGCTGGGATTGGCTGGCTGCAGATACTGAATCAGCAGGTAGGCGTGCCCTGATGAAGCGTGATGCTATAAAGGAAGACACTGAGTGCTAATGAGCCACAGCATGACAGTCTGTGTGTGAATACTACTGAACATGCAGCCACCGTGTGCTAAACCTGAGCGTTCTTCCAAACAAGACTTTCGACCACCATGGTCAGGACCATATGAAATCTAAGAAAACAGTCTTCAGTTTAGGAGATTTTTATATCCTGCAAAATTATATGGAGGGAGTGTTGCTGTAGGTTTCTGCAACGGGACCTCTATTTTTTGTGGAAGCAGCATCTGGTCGATTCAGGAAACTTGTTTTGTAGCTGCTTTTCCCCCCTCTGTGTTTTGTTTTGCATTTTTGTATTTATTTCTCGTTTACACTTTGTGAATTCTTGCCAGTGTGGTAAGCACTTGGGAGTATAGCCACATGGTTTACACTGGAGCATCCCCACTCTAGGGATACCACTGCTGGTACCCTAGTGGCAACTACTGGTAACTACAACCTAAATTGCAAAACACTACATGTTGTAAGTAAAGCTAGGCACCTATGCAGTGTTTGCATTTGCAGCTTTCTGTGTATGTCTCTCTGTCAGCGGATATTCCCACTACCCGTTTACACAGACACATATATCAAGGTTTTTAATGATGTTTTTTTCATAGCAGTCTGAAACAAACTGCCGACTGTATCGTACATTTTTCAATAAGAACATAAGAAAGTTTACAAACAAGAGGAGGCCATTCAGCCCATTTTGCTTGTTTGGTTGTTAGTAGCTTATTGATCACAGAATCTCATCAAGCAGCTTCTTGAAGGATGCACGGTGTCAGCTTCAACAACATTACTGGGGAGTTGGTTCCAGACCCTCACGATTCTCAGTGTAAAAAAAGTGTTTTCCTATTATTTTCTGTTCTGAATGCCCCTTTGTCTAATGTCCATTTGTGTCCCCTTGTCCTTGTTTCTTTTTTCAGGTTGAAACAGTCCCTTGGGTCGATATTGTCAATACCTTTTAGAATTTTGAATGCTTGGATCAGGTCGCCACGTAGTCTTCTTTGTTCAAGACTGAGTAGTTTCAATTCTTTTAGCCTGTCTACATATGACATGCTTTTTAAACCCAGAATAATTCTGGTCGCTCTTCTTTGCACTCTTTCTAGAGCAGCAATATCCTTTTTGTAGCGAGGTGACCAGAACTAACACAATATTTTAGATGAGGTCTTACTAATGCATTGTAAAGTTTTAACATTACTTCCCTTGATTTAAAAGCAACACCTGAAACAATATATCCGAGCATCTTGTTGGCCTTTTTTTATAGCTTCCCCACATTGTCTAGATGAAGACATTTCTGAGTCAACATACACTCCTAGGTCTTTTTCATAGATTCCTTCTTCAATTTCACTATCTCCCATATGATATTTATAATGCACGTTTTTATTTCCTGTGTGCAGTACCTTACACTTTTCTCTATTAAATGTCATTTGCCATGTTAACAAAGTGCCCGCCCCTGTGTATATTATCTGTTATGTGTTGCGTGTGGTGTGTTTAAATGTTGGTGTATAGTCATTGGTACATGGGATATAAACGGGTCTGTGTAACACGAGTGTTTAAAATGTATATTTGTATTTAGGCACGAGGATTGCACAGCACTTCACGTGCAAGTAAAATGTAGTAATATGTGAGCACGGGGAATTGCACTTTATTAATTCACGTGCTGGGATTCAAGTGAATAATTAATTGGTAATTGAATCCCAGCACAATAGTATATATAGATGCACGTTGGCACATACTGGGGTTGGGTGTTCGGTGAGCGGAGAACGGGATTGGAGACGGAGGAAATAAGTAAAGTAGTAATAATAACAAAGTATCTGCTCACCGTGTTTGTCAGTGTCTGTCCGTGCACCGTTTTGTTAAGTTTATTCTGTTTTCGTTTGTCTATTTATTTTGGCGTAGAGTGCCGTGTCCTGTGTTTTTCGTGTTTGTTAAACCTTTTATTTTGTATTAAACCGGCGCCAACAGGCGTCTTCATCACTTCATTTCATCCGTCCTGTGTTTTGTGTATTTCATTACCTTTCCTGGTTCTGACGCCGCCCACTTCGGCCGTCTCTGTGACACGTGGTGTCCTGCGTGGGATAACAGCGCCTCCAAGCGTCAGACCAGGAGAGGTGTTTTGTCAAAAAAAAAAAAAAAAACAAAAAAAAAAAAAAACCACAGCAACAACAAAAAAAAAAATAAAATAAACATGGAAGGCTGGGACTGGAGAGATGGCTGCCAGGACCTGGAGGAGTTCCTCGGTGGTCTGGAGGACCAGGGCTGGTGCCTTGCCTGTGGGGAGTTTGGGCACCCGGTGGTGCGCTGCCCCTACCAGGAAGGAGAGGAGGAACTGCCGCAGGAGAGGAAGGTGAGGAGGTGGCAGAGAAGGGGAAAGGGGAAGAGGAAGGCAGAGGTCCCACCGCTGTCTCCACAGCCGCACCAGTCTCCTGCAAGGGAGGAAGAGCCGCACCAGTCCCCTGCAAGTGAGGGAGAGCCGCACCAGTCCCCTGTATCAAGGGGAGACTACACACCGCTCCCACCTCCACCACCAGGAGACTACACACCGCTCCCACCTCCACCACCAGGAGACTACACGCCGCTCCTACCTCCATGGGCAGGAGCAGAGCAGCAGGAGCTGGCTCTGCCTCCGCCACCTCCACCGGCAGGGGGAGAGCAGCAGGAGCTGCCTCTGCCTCCGCCACCTCCACCGGCAGGGGGAGAGCAGCAGGAGCTGCCTCTGCCTCCGCCACCTCCACCGGCAGGGGGAGAGCAGCAGGAGCTGCCTCTGCCTCCGCCACCTCCACCGGCAGGGGGAGAGCAGCAGGAGCTGCCTCTGCCTCCGCCACCTCCACCGGCAGGGGGAGAGCAGCAGGAGCTGCCTCTGCCTCCGCCACCAGCAGAGGGTGAATGCCTGCTGGGTCCCTGTCCACCAGCAGAGGGTGAATGCCTGCTGGTATCCCTCCCCACCAGCAGAGGGTGAATGCCTGCTGGGTCCCTGTCCACCAGCAGAGGGTGAATGCCTGCTGGGTCCCTGTCCACCAGCAGAGGGTGAATGCCTGCTGGGTCCCTGTCCACCAGCAGAGGGTGAATGCCTGCTGGGTCCCTGTCCACCAGCAGAGGGTGAATGCCTGCTGGTATCACTTCCCCCACCAGCAGAGGGTGAATGCCTGCTGGTATCACTTCCCCCACCAGCAGAGGGTGAATGCCTGCTGGTATCACTTCCCCCACCAGCAGAGGGTGAATGCCTGCTGGTATCACTTCCCCCACCATCACGAGGAGAGGAGCTGGAGCTTCCTCTGCCTCCACCTCCATCAGGGGGAGAGGAGCAGGAGCTGCCTCTCCCTGCACCAGAAGGGCCAGGACTAGATGCTGGCGGTCCTCAGCAGCCCTTGCATAGGCTGCTGAGGGAAGCACGGGGAAGAACCTCCCGGCTGCAGTGGCCGAAAAGAGGGCCAACACCCGCACCCCAGCTTGTCCTGACTGCCAGCCTCGCTTCGCCCAAGGATGCCAGCCTCGCTTCGCCCAAGGATGCCAGCCTCGCTTCGCCCAAGGATGCCAGCCTCGCTTCGCCCAAGGATGCCAGCCTCGCTTCGCCCAAGGATGCCAGCCTCGCTTCGCCCAAGGATGCCAGCCTCGCTTCGCCCAAGGATGCCTCTGCATCGCCTGGGGTTGCCCGCCGCTCTGCATCGCCTGGGGTTGCCCGCCGCTCTGCATCGCCTGGGGTTGCCCGCCGCTCTGCATCGCCTGGGGTTGCCCGCCGCTCTGCATCGCCTGGGGTTGCCCGCCGCTCTGCATCGCCTGGGGTTGCCCGCCGCTCTGCATCGCCTGGGGTTGCCCGCCGCTCTGCATCGCCTGGGGTTGCCCGCCGCTCTGCATCGCCTGGGGTTGCCCGCCGCTCCGCATCACAGCCGGAAGTACTGTGGCCGGAACCCCACGAAGGGGAGCTGCCGGCCACGAAGAAGGGGGAGGAGGTCTGGAGACCGCCAACCCCAGCAGCAGTTTCGCTGCCGGAGGAGGGGGAGGAGGTCTGGAGACCGCCAACCCCAGCAGCAGTTTCGCTGCCGGAGGAGGGGGAGGAGGTCTGGAGACCGCCAACCCCAGCAGCAGTTTCGCTGCCAGAGGAGGGGGAGGAGGTCTGGAGACCGCCAACCCCAGCAGCAGTTTCGCTGCCGGAGGAGGGGGAGGAGGTCTGGAGACCGCCAACCCCAGCAGCAGTTTCTCCGCCGGAGATCGTGGGGGAGGTCCGGAGACCTGCTCCCTCTGCAGTTTCTTCCCTGCAGGAAGAACGGTGGTTGAAGCCCCACCAAGGGGAGCTGCCGGCGCCGAAGGAGGGGGAAGGTCAGGAGACCACACCCCAAGCAGCCTTTCCGCTGCTAGGACTACCCTGGCAGGAGAATGCTACCCTGCTGACAGCATTACGACCTGTGGGCCCCTGGAAGCCTCTGGTCCTGGCCAAGGACTTTGGGCGGGACTTTTGGGCTTTTAAGGGGGGAGGTGGCCATTGAGGCCATGTGTGCTTTGCACAGGAGGGGGTATATGTAACAAAGTGCCCGCCCCTGTGTATATTATCTGTTATGTGTTGCGTGTGGTGTGTTTAAATGTTGGTGTATAGACATTGGTACACGGGATATAAATGGGTCTGTGTAACACGAGTGTTTAAAAATGTATATGTGTATTTAGGCACGAGGATTGCACAGCACTTCACGTGCAAGTAAAAAGTAATAATATGTGAGCACGGGGAATTGCACTTTATTAATTCACGTGCTGGGATTCAAGTGAATAATTAATTGGTAATTGAATCCCAGCACAATAGTATATATAGATGCACGTTGTCACATACTCGGGGTGGGTGTTCGGTGAGCGGAGAACGGGATTGGAGACGGAGGAAATAAGTAAAGTAGTAATAATAATAACAAAGTATCTGCTCACCGTGTTTGTCAGTGTCTGTCCGTGCACCGTTTTGTTAAGTTTAGTCTGTTTTCGTTTGTCTATTTATTTTGGCGTAGAGTGCCGTGTCCTGTGTTTTTCGTGTTTGTTTAAACCTTTTATTTTGTATTAAACCGGCGCCAACAGGCGTCTTCATCACTTCATTTCATCCGTCCTGTGTTTTGTGTATTGCCTTACCTTTCCTGGTTCTGACGCCGCCCACTTCGGCCGTCTCTGTGACAGCCATGTGTCTGCCCAGTTCTGAATCTTGTCTAGATCATTTTGAATGACCTTTGCTGCTGCAACAGTGTTTGCCACTCCTCCTATTTTTGTGTTGTCTGCAAATTTAACAAGTTTGCTTACTATACCAGAATCTAAATTATTAATGTAGATTAGGAATAGCAGAGGACCTAATACTGATCCCTGTGGTACTCCACTGGTTACCACACTCCATTCTGAGGTTTCTCCTCTAATCAGTACTTTCTGTTTTCTACATGTTAACCAGTCCCTAATCCATGTACATGTGTTTCCTTGAATCCCTACTGCGTTCAGTTTGAGAATTAATCTTTTATGCGGGACTTTGTCAAAAGCTTTCTGGAAATCTAAATAAACCATGTCATATGCTTTGCAATTATCCATTATCAATGTTGCATCCTCAAAAAAATCAAGCAAGTTAGTTAGACACGATCTCCTTTTCCTAAAACCATGTTGACTGTCTCCCAGGATACTGTTACCATATAGGTAATTTTCCATTTTGGATCTTATTATAGTTTCCATAAGTTTGCATATAATAGAAGTCAGGCTTATTGGTCTGTAGTTACCTGGTTCAGTTTTGTTTCCCTTTTTGTGGATCGGTATTACGTTTGCAATTTTCCAGTCTGTCGGTACAACCCCTGTGTCAAGAGACTGATGATCTTGGTTAGCGGTTTGTAAATAACTTCTTTCATTTCTTTGAGTACTATTGGGAGGATCTCATTCGGCCCAGGGGATTTGTTTATTTTAAGAGCTCCTAGTCCCTTTAACTTAGTTCACTTCTGCCTCGGTTATGCTAAAGTTATTTAAAACTGGATAGGAACTGGATGACATGTGGGGCATGTTGTCCGTATCCTCCTTTGTAAAAACTTGTGAAAAGTAATCATTTAATATATTTGCTATTTTTTTTCTTCATCTATGATTTTGTCATTTGTATCTCTTAGACATTTAATCTCCTCTTTGAATGTTCTCTTGCTGTTGTAATATTGGAAAAACATTTTGGAATTGGTTTTAGCCCCCTTAGCAGTGTTCATTTCTATTTCTCTCTTGGCCTTTCTAACTTCCTTTTTGACTTGTGTTTGCAGTTCCGTGTACTCTTTCTGCGTACTTTGTTTTTGGTCCCTTTTTAGAGCTCTTTAAAGTGCCTTTTTTCACTGAATATTTTTTTTAATTGATCTGTTAAACCATTTTGGCAATTTTATTTTAGATTTAGATTAGTCTACTTTTGGGATGTAACTGTTTTGCACCTCCAGTACTACATTTTTAACAAACAGCCATCCTTTTTCTGAGGATGTTTTCTCTATTTTACTCCAATCTACTTCTGTTAGTCTCTGTTTTATTTCTTCATATGTTTCCATCTTCATCAATTAAATTTGTGTTAGTAAAAAAAAAAAAAAAAAAATAAAATATATATATATATATATATATATATATATATATATATATATATATATATATATATATATCGCTATATCTAAAATCTGAGGGCATTTCAAAATAACATAAATTGATGGAAGACATACAATTACATATATAGTACTTTAATTCATTCATGTCGAAATAAATATATTTACAAACATACTAACTCAAATACAGATAAATGCACTTGGGGTCAGCGAACGTCATGTACAAGCAATTAAAACGCTGTTGGGGGCAGAAATATGTTTTGGCTCCAGTAAAACCCCACTGTGTAAATAGGTACCAGAATTTGAGCTCAATTCAACTGTTTCACACAATGTTACAAGGGTCATCAAGATTAATTGTTAAAACTAACCTCCCAACTTTGTTAAAGTCAGAAAGAACCTACAGGACAATGATGTTTTATACGACGTGCCTGGATAAAACTACAACTTAAATATGATTGTTTGTCTTTTCATTATTTTAATGCTGTTTTTAATACGGCGGTCAAATTGACCGCTCATGGTAGCTCTATATATGCATATAACGATGTTAAAATTATTACTTGCTAGTGTTCCTATAAAGTGACGTGGTAGTATATTTTTTAATTTTTTTATGTATTTATTTGACAGGGACCATTTTTTACATTTTTGACATGTCATAAGGTTGCACACAAATTAAGCTATAAGCTAATTTTGATTGGCAGTCCCGGGACAAACACAAACATGGAAAAAGAACATAATAAAAGTAAAGTAACATTTACAGAAGGGAATATGATCAAGCTTATGATAAATAACCCAAGACAGCAGCAACCTCACATACCCAAAAACAACATCACTCCAAAAGACGATCTCATCACACACCCAATCTAGGACCAGAAACCTCCACCCCTGGACAATTCTAGAATTACTGTATACTATACAAACAATATATATTCAGATAAAATGAAATACATCTTTTCGCAGTTATATATATTATCTTAAATTAAACTAACATTCACATGCACACGTTGCTTCCGTGACGGCCGTCTTGTTTGTATAAGAAGGAAAAATAAAATAGAAAAAGAAAAATATGGAGAGAAATGGCTGATGAAAAGAGACAACAGTGCTTTTGTGGTGCAGTCAGGCCCAGACCATTCTATTGCTGTTTCAAAATTCACCAGCTGCCAAATACTTGATTCAGCATGTTCTGTACACACTATCTTAGCAGTTACACCACATGTTTTTTTAATTTCTGCTTTTTATCTACTTCTTTATATTACTCAATAAGTTACATACAGGGTCAGTTCTTTGTAGTTCCAGTATATTTTTTAAATGCATATTATGCACTGTTAGGGGGGAAAATATTTTTTATATTTTTGTAATCAAATATAGGCAATGTTTTCTCACTGTTTATTGCAAGTAAACCTAAGAACTGTGAAGAAATAATCAGCTTTTACCTTACCAAGGTTTAAAATAGCCTAACATACCTTAAAACTGAATACAAGGTATCCCATGAAAATCCATATATTTGTTATATTATTATTATTATTATTATTATTATTATTATTATTATTATTATTATTATTATTATTATTATTATTATCTCAGTAACTATTTCACTGTAGACAGAGGAAGGATCTGAGCATTCAAGCAGTGGGATGGGCTGCTGAATGTGTAAAGCACTTATCAAGCAGGGGATAGCAAAGAATTAAAATGGGATTTTCAGAAGCAGCCCTTGAAAAATATACCTTATCACAGCAAGGTGTCTTTTAATTAACTACAGTTACTTGTCCTGCCTTATACCAAAACAAGCCCTGGTTTGATGAGAAGAGAAATTGTAAAAAGTGCATGTGTGGTTTACCTCAATCTGTGACTGTTGCTTTTAATTTGTTATCCACGTGATCTTGCCATTGAGAGAATAAAGCAGTAAGAAAACAAAGGGTAAGACTTCAGTGCAATCAAGATGCTGCTGATTGAACCTACATGGTGTGTCAGCACACGCAAGACTGTGGCTTTATAAGGTTGTTTTATCTGTCTGGCAGGCAAGTTCACATTTAAGTTTTTTGAAGGTTTTGCAACATTGCAGGAAATAATTTCTCCTCAGGCTATTGTGTGGGCATGCTATATATAGATATAGCAAATGAATAATTATAAACATTTAAAATACATAACTAATAAAATAACACAACACTTAACAACAGAAACACCCCAGAACATCCCCAAACAGCCTGTTTCCTGCCCTGATGTCCTCACACGATTGCCACACACACTGCCGCTAACACCAGCAGGGAAAATGAGTGTGTGCAAAATGACATCACTATAAACTGATCTAACATTTGACATTCAAGTTGCACTGGAATTTGGACTGGAAGCCAATGCACATTTTCTTCTAAGATGACACGAGGAATGGGTTTAATTAGTAGTTCAAATAATATAATATTCAAAACAGTTCCTTATCTGTAGTGGTGCAGTTGCATATTCTAGTGCTTTAATTTACCACACATAATTTGTATTCTGTTTACAGTATGAGTAAATGTATTTTCTTATATGAACAAGAGAATCTATTCTTTCCAGACATTATTTATAAAACAGATTACAGTTAAAATACCAGAACTACTGCACCTATACTTTTGTATGTGACATTTAGAAGAAAGGCATGACAGGAAAAAGGAATAGTGTGGTATATTCAATTCAAATAAGATGCCATAGTTTAAGTATTATAAGACCAAACCTGCCATGTTACTTACTTTTACAGATACTCACACACACACACACACACTTTAAACACCTTCAATGATAGCAGCATTTCGATCCTCCGTTGTTTCAATCAATTTAACAGACCCCAGTCTATTTTATTTACTGTGTCTGCAGTTTTGTATTACAATAACCTTGTGCTTAATGCACTGTCAAGTACTGGTGTTCCAGTCCCAGATACTAAATGGAACACAGCCCCATCTGGGCACATTTCCTTCCAGTAATAACAAACCAGTGTTGAACTCTGAAATGAAATGGCTGGATCAGTAGAATATTTGCTTCCTTTCAAGAGCGCCACGTCGACTGTGAAGCCACAATGGTTGCCCTTTATGTCAGATCAAACTGAGCTTACTGTTTCTTTTTAAGTGTTCAACCCAAATCTCAGAGACCTGTATAGTTAATTTTTTAATGGAAGAAATGAATGCTACTCCTCCATATGTACTTCAGCTAAGCCCGAATAGATCAGCTGTTCTCAGAAAGAAATACTGTATTTCACCACGGCTGTAATAATTGTCAAATATTCCCATCATTTCTGTCTGTAGTGATGCTTTTGTGGTGCAGTCAGGCCCAAACCATTCTATTGCTCTTTCAAAATTCACCAGCTGCCAAACATTTGATTCAGCATATTCTGTATACACTATCTTAGCAGTTACACCACATGTTTTTTTATTTTTATTTTTAATTTCTGCTTTTTATCTACTTCTTCATATTACTCAATAAGTTACGTACCGGGTCAGTTGTTTGTAGTTCCAGTATATTTTTTAAATGCATATTATGCACTGTTGGGGGGAAAATATTTTTTATATTTTTGTAATCAAATACAGGCAATGTTTTCGCACTGTTTATTGCAAGTAAACCTAAGAACAGTGAAGAAATAATTAGCTTTTACCTTACCAAGGTTTAAAATAGCCTAACATACCTTAAAACTGAATACAAGGTATCCCATGAAAATGCAGATATTTGTTATATTATTATTATTATTATTATTATTATTATTATTATTATTATTATTATTATCTCAGTAACTATTTCACTGTAGACAGAGGAAGGATCTGAGCATTCAAGCAGTGGGATGGGCTGCTGAATGTGTAAAGCACTTATCAAGCAGGGGATAGCAAAGAATTAAAATGGGATTTTCAGAAGCAGCCCTTGAAAAATATACATTATCACAGCAAGGTGTCTTTTAATTAGCTACAGTTACTTGTCCTGCCTTCTACCAAAACAAGCCCTGGTTTGATGAGAAGAGAAATTGTAAAAAGTGCATGTGTGGTTTACCTCAATCTGTGACTGTTGCTTTTCATTTGTTATCCACGTGATCTTGCCATTGAGAAATAAAGCAGTAAGAAAACAAAGGGTAAGACTTCAGTGCAATCAAGATGCGGCTGATTGAACCTACATGGTGTGTCAGCACACGCAAGACTGTGGCTTTATAAGTTTGTTTTATCTGTCTGGCTGGCAACATCGAAGTTCTTTGAAGGTTTTGCAACATTGCAGGAAATAATTTCTCCTCAGGCTATTGTGTGGGCATGCTATATATAGATATAGATAAACGTATATGTGGACATATACGATATATATATATATATATATATATATATATATATATATAATATATAGATATATATTACATATACACAAACACACACACACACACTTATACCACAGCTTAGCTGTCTGATTGTGAGATGGAGACAGTTCATCAGTAAGCATTTCTTCTAATACTCCAGTAAAGCGGGCAGTGGAAAAACTGTATGTAAATCAAGATGTGAAAAATAATTATTTTTCACATCTTGAAGTTGCAGTAACAGCAGTCATGTGAGCATAAAGCATAAAGAGCTTTTTGATGATTGTCTGAGACAGTTGCTTTGGAAGAAGTCCATAAAAACAGTTCTGGGGAAAACATTAAATCAGCTGTTTCAGTGCAAACGTTCCTGCTTTAAAGAACATTGTTAAGACTTTAAGACAAAATAAATATGAATCTCATGTATAAATCATGACAGCGGTTGCTGCGGTTTTTCATCTGTCCATCATACAGATGATCAGATCAGAATGCATGGTTGCTGTGTAAATTAGCACACGTTGAAATCAGTTCTGCGAAGCGGATGGATTCCGGCAGGTGGTTCCTTGCTGTGGAGAGCTTGTTTCGGGGGCTCCACAAACCCGTGCCCTACTTTCCATTGAGGCCTATAGGTTGGTGCAACATAAAACATTAAGCAGTGTGCTCTCTTCTCCATGTGGCACAGATTTCAAACACCCACTCCACTGCAACGAAGGACACATGTTCTGCGTTCATTTGTCTGTACAGTGATGGCAGTCCTTATACAAACAAATATGAATCGTAGCCTAACAGGATGTAGAACGGTTTCCTTTTTAACTGGTATCAGGTTTCTTTACAAAACTGCTTGAGGCTCCAGGAAACCAAGAGATTTTTGAAATCCTTAAAGCATTCCTTTGTTTTGCTACTCTGAATCATCAATAATAATACTGTTTCTTGCTCTGTGCCATTTTTCCAAAGACTTGAATTCATTACCACAAGAAACGCTGACTGAGTCCTGTGTCTGCTTGCCAGTACGTGGCTGAGTGTCAGGGGTTTTGTGGCACGCTTTTTAAGGTTTTTTACTAATAAATTCATGAACTCTGGACCTCTACTGTATGTGTTTATTAAGCTAGGGTCTAGATGTCTGGTGTAAAATAAAAATCACATTTATTATGACTGCTGAGACACCCATAATGTACATTATGTCACAGCTTTTCATATATTTAGAGAATCGCTTATCCTGTTAACAAAAATTGTGAAGAACATTCTTTAGCACGTGATTGAGCCTGTAACAATCCCTGTGTGTCTGTATGACGTTTTAATCAAAAAAGCTGAATGGATTTCTTTCTAAGTTTGTGCTTATTAGATTTTAGTGAAGATTTGATTTTAAATAAATGACTGGTTGATCATCAATGAATGTAAAGGTTGGACCAGACAGGTGTCAGTCATTAGTTGCAACCATCCTGCCTCTTCATGCCAAGAAGCCAACACGGTCTTGTTTCTCTTTTGCTCCCCAGGTAATCATTTTTAAATCTTTCTGGGTATTGGTACATGTGCTACCGTATTTTAATGTTGTTATTCTGTATTAGAAAATTCCAGAATTCATATGTCATAGACCTAACATTTTGTATATTTATCATCATTAGGAAACTAGTTGTCTGTAAGCTATTATGTAATTTGATTGAACTGTGATACAATCTTTAGCACATGTGGGTACAATTCCAGGGGGTTTCCACTGAGTGCACAGGCTGCAGTAGAGAAAAATAGCAGAGAGTCTATGAGAAGCTGCAGTTCAGCCTAGAGCATGTTTAGGGCAGCAGGATCCAGCAAAGGGAACCAGACTGTTTAAAAAAAAAACTTGTTTATATAATTCTCTAGTTCCAATTGGATTGTGGATATTGTGCAATAAACATCCCTTCTCCCTTGTTGATCCCTTATCACTGTCTTACTCAGACTCAGTATGGAGTTTATGTAAACAATGAACAGTATGCTCTTTATGTTGGTGACCATGTTCTTGACCTCTGACCCAATCGGGGTGCCACATTTATGTCATGTGATGTTTTATGTTGTTGCCGTTTTGAGACAGTATATTCTCTTTACGTTTGGTACCCAGCTGTGTTGTCAGATTTCCTCAGGTAAATTCCAATTTCCTCAGGTAAATTCCAATTTCCTCAGGTAAATTCCATTACTATTGTGGAGTAAAGTTAACCTTTTCACTGCTCCATTGTTTTAATGTCTGGAAATACTGATGAGGCTGTGCCAGTGATACAGACCATGGGCTTTGAGATACAATATGCTTCACTGTCCTTGCAGTCATTTACAGCTGCATTCCATGGTTTTTTTAACAAGGTTCTATTACAGGTGTGGTACAGTAAAGAGAATTTTCCTTTATTAAACAGTGCCACAGTAAATATTATTTTGTGACTTTCTATATTAGCATTAACTGGAATAATTTCCATGTTTTGTTTTCCTGATTTCAGTGAACGATGAAGAGAGCACAGAAGGTCTCCCCTCTTTGGACAAGCCCGGCTGGTACTCTCAGGGAAACTGGGCTCACCTCCATGAGCTGCTCAAGACTATGACAGGACAGTCAGAGCCCCAGGTATGAAAGAGAAGGTGTGGTGGTACCGGTCCATGCCTGAACTGTCTGAGTGATGGGGTATATAGAAGTGTGATCCTGCTTCACTGAGTCATAGAACTTCCATAGTGTGTTCACTCTGGAGACCTGATGTACTGCCCCATGGTATTGGAAAATTTTCACAAAGGGAAATCAGAAACACTAGCTCTGTGTGTTATGTCACTATGGGGTGGGATTTTCAAACATCAGCGTTATTCTGTTGAACTTGTGGTATAGTAATGGCAGCTGTAGTAGCAAGTGATTTTCAAATTGAATTTGTTAATAAAATCAATCCGAGAATGCTTTGAAATTGAGTCGATGAGGTTGTTAATGAACGCAGCAGTAATGCTTTGAAATTGAGTCGATGAAGTCGTTAATGAACTAAAAAGCATAGTTGTCTCAACAACCAGATAAAGGGAACCCTTTAATCAAAATATATGCTAACGAGGTCAAGAAAAATTAATGGAAGCATAATTCACTGTTGAAGTACAGGGAGATGGCTCTCACATCAGCGAGCAGCAGCCAAATGGAAATAAAAAATTATGGAAATATCTATTGTGTGTAATTTGTAAACTTCATTTACAATTGTGCATTTGTCATCCAAAATGTATATTTATTTAGAACACTTCACATATAAAAAGCTGATTTACAATTATCTGGCGTGTGGATAAAAATCGAACAGCATGGATTAAAAAAAAAAAAAAAAACCTTAAACCCCTTTAGCCATTTACCCTCAGTCTGGGGGATACCATTCGAGTGGATATCATTCTGGGGATATCATCCTCGGGGATATCATTCTGGGGGATATCATTCAGGTGGATATCATTCTGGGGGATATCATTCAGGTGGATATCATTCTGGGGGATATCATTCAGGTGGATATTATTCAGGTGGATATCGTTCTGGGGATATTATTCTGGGGGATATCATATCATTTGGGTGGATATCATTCAGGGGGATATCATTCGGGGGATGTATCATTCTGGGGGATATCATATCATTCTGGTGGATATCATATCATTCGGGGGATATCATTCGGGGGATATCATATCATTCAGGGGATATATCATTCTGGGGATATTATTCTGGGGGATATCATATCATTCGGGGGGATATCATATCATTCGGGGGGATATCATATCATATCATTCGGGGGGATATCATATCATTCGGGGGGATATTTTGCCACAGCTTACTATGTACAACTCTTTAAATGTGCATTTTTAGAAATTTCTCAAAAACAAATAATTATAGGAAAATATTTTGTGGCAAATTTTGCTTTTGTGGATGAGGAATAAAAAAATAATAGAAATAGATATCTACAGTTGTTATTTATTTCAGTAATTTATTTGCAAAACTCCAAACATGCTAATTCAAAAGTATTCTTATCCTGACAAAGAAAATGAAATTAATATCTAGTTGAGGCAATAATAACCTCTTTTAAACAATTAGGATATTTGTCAATGAGCTTTTGGCATGATTCTTTAGTGATTTTTGATCATTCTTCAATGCAAAATTGTTCCAGTTCATTCAAATTCCAAGGACTGCTCTTGTGCACAACCTTCTTCAACTCATACCAAAGATTCTCAATCAGATTTAGATCAGGACTTTGACTAGGCCATTCCAGAACCTTGGTTTTATTCTTTAACCATTCTGAAGTAGATTTTGATGTGTGCTTTGGATCGTTGTGTTGGAACGTCCAGTTAAGCTTTAAACCAAGTATTGTAGTGGAAGGTTTCAGTTGATTGGTCAATATCTTCTCGTATGCTATAGAATCCTTTTTACCATATATTGGAACTAAATTTCCTGTGTCATTAAAGGAAAAACAGCCCCATAGAACGACATTACCACCTCCATGATTGACAGTAGTTATTGTGTTCTTTTCTTTGTACGCTTCTTCAGACTTTTTCCAAACATAACGACTCTCAGCATGACTTGATTTTTGTTTCATCACTCCACAAAACCCTTGTCCAGAACTCATATCCATCATTCAAATGCTGTTTTGCAAACTTTAAGCGATTTGTCCTTTTGACATTTTCCTAAGAGTGGCTTTTTCTTGACATGTGACCATTGAGACCTTCACCATGCAATACTCGACCTATGGTGGAAATGGAAACCCTAGTCCCATCTGTAGCCAATTCACTTTGAATATCTTTGGCAGTCAATCTCGGATTTTTATTACCCTTCCTCACAATTCTTCTACTTGTTTTTGGTGAAAGAACCTTCTTTCTTCCAGACTGAGGAAGCATTGTAACAATACCTGTCTTGTACTTCTTCATAATAGAAACAATAGTTGAAATTGGGATATTCAAATGATTAGAAATCTTCTTATATCCTTCTCCAGCTTTATGACAATAAACAATTTTCTGCCTAAGTTCTTCAGATAGCTCTTTTCCCATATTGATTTATTGGTAATGATAGCAATCATCCTATGCCTAACCCTTTTATACTTTGTAAGAATGTTCACCCACATTGAATATTTTTTAATTAGCATTTTTGGAATTTTGCAAAAAAATGCTGAAATAAGTAATTGTAGACATCTATTTCTTGTTATCGACAACTTTCTAGAAATTATAAATTTCCACCGGGGAATGTAAACTTTTGACTACGACCGTGTGTCTCTCTCTCTCTCTCTCTCTCTCTCTCTCTCTCTCTCTCTCTCTCTCTCTCTCTCTCTCTCTCTCTCTATATATATATATATATATATATATATATATATATATATATATATATATATACTGAATAAAAATATAAACACAACATGAACCATTTTCAAAGATTTTACTGAATTACAGTTCATATAAGGAAATCAGTCATTTGAAATAAATTCATATTCCCTAATCTATGGGTTTCATATGATTGGGAATACAAATGTGCATCTGTTGGTTACAGATACCTTTAAAAAAAAAAAAAAAAAGGTAGGGGTGTGGTTCAGAAAACCAGTTAGTATCTGGTGTGACCACCATTTGCCTCATGCAGCACGACACATTTCCTAGAGTTGATCAGGCTGTTGATTGTGACCTGTGGAATGTTTTCCCACTCCTCTTCAATGGCTGTGCGAAGTTGCTGGATATTGCCGGGAACTGGAACACACTGTCGTACACGTCGATCCAGAGCATCCCAAACATGCTCAATGGGTGACATGTCTGGCGAGTATGCAGGCCATGGAAGAACTGGGACATTGTCAGCTTCCAGGAATTGTGTACAGATCCATGTGACATGGGGCCGTGCATTATCATGCTGAAACAGGAGGTGATGGCGGCGGATGAATGGCATGACAACAGGCCTCAGGATCTCGTCACGATATCTCTGTGCATTCAAACTGCCATCGATAAAATGCAAATGTGTTTGTTGTCCGTAGCTTATGCCTGCCCATACCATAACTCCACCGCCACCATGGGGCAGTCTGTTCACAACAATGACATCAGCAAACCGCTCACCCACACGACGCCATACACGCTGTCTGCCATCTGCCTGCTACAGTTGAAACCGGGATTCATCCATGAAGAGCACAGTTCTCCAGCGTGCCAGTGGCCATCGAAGGTGAGCATTTGCCCACTGAAGTTGGTTACGACGCCGAACTGCAGTCAGGTCAAGACCCTGGTGAGGACGGCGAGCACGCAGGTGAGCTTCCCTGAGACGGTTTCTGACAGTTTGTGCAGAAATTCTTCGGTTGTGCAAACCTACAGTTTCATCAGCTGTCCGGGTGGCTGGTCTCAGACGATCCCGCAGGTGAAGAAGCCGGATGTGGAGGTCCTGGGCTGGTGTGGTTACATGTAGTCTGTGGTTGTGAGGCCGGTTGGACGTACTGCCAAATTCTCTAAAACGACGTTGGAGGCGGCTTATGGTAGAGAAATGAACATTCAATTCTGTGGCAACAGCTCTGGTGGACATTCCTGCAGTCAGCATGCCAATTGCACGCTCCCTCAAAACTTGAGACATCTGTGGCATTGTATTCTGTGACAAAACTGCACACTTTAGAGTGGCCTTTTATTGTACCCAGCACAAGGTGCACCTGTGTAATGATCATGCTGTTTAATCAGCTTCTTGATATGCCACACCTGTCAGGTGGATGGATTATCTTGGCAAAGGAGAAATACTCACTAACAGGGATGTAAACAAATTTGTGTACAAAATTTGAGAGAAATAAGCATTTTGTACGTATGAAATATTTCTGGGATCTTTTATTTCAGCTCATGAAACATGGGACCAACACTTTAAATGTTGCATTTATATTTTTGTTCAGTGTATATATATATATATATATATATATATATATATATATATATATATATATATATATATATATATATACACACACACACACACACACACAGTGCTCCCTCGCTATAAGGCTCTCGGTTATAACGTGCCTCAGATATAACGCTCCTACAGCATGTTCCCCAATTCTTTCTACAGTAAATACAGTACCGGTGTTAAAAACTATAAACAACTTCTCAATCTAACTTCCGTTTGTGTCCCTCCCTTTTGATATAGTATCTGAAGAAAAGCTGTGCTGGCACTGTGTAACACAAACAACTTACATCTCGTTTTATAATTAAATAAATATTATGCCTATCACGTGGTTATCTTTCCTAATGTATTTCCTTTGTTTGCTGTTAGAGGAGCTGCAGATTTTTCTGTGAAATGAGACGCTTCAGCTTCGCTTCAGCTCCGCTCAGGCAGCCGAACCTGGGGCGAGCCCATTCCCTCTTCCCCTCGCCCGACCCCCTCTCCTTCTCGCACTTCGAACTGAACTCCGACCGCTGTTTAGCCAGGCTCTTTATAGTTTAAAAACTGCTAATTAAAATGTTACTTTTCTTTGTAACAAATATAGCGTTGATTACATGGTACTTTATGCATGGTTAATTCACAGAAAGTTACATTTTTGCTTCACTATATGTGCATTATAGAGAGGAAGTTATTTCATCTACACCCCATCCCCCGTTTATAATGCTCTTTGGTTATAACGCTCATGTTGTATGTCTCCCAAGACATGCTTTATAGCGAGGGTGTGTGTATTTTAGTATGTACGATTGTAGGTTATAAATAAATATGTTTCAAGTGCTTGTGTTGTTAGTTGTTATACATGTATACCAGCATTCTTCAACTGGCTGCCCGTGGGCCAAATCCAGCCCACCAAAGCCTTCCACCTGACCTGTCGGATGTCAGCTGCAGTGCTGCCAACTGGTCAGTTTTTCCTCAAAATGTGGCTGTTTTTAATTACGTTTTGAGGGAAAATCATTTTAATTCATGGGATTTTAATGTGAAACAACTAAATAAGCTTTTGAAACGTCCAAGTCTTTACTTTCTCATTAAACGCAGAATCAAGAGTGCTAAAACGAGTGCACAACATTTTAATGAATGACTAGCCTGTAATGTTAATACAGTTACGAGTAGTGGTTCTAATATTGTGTCCTGTATTTATTATTTTTTAAATTGTAGATTAATCTCTTATTAAAATGTTGCACCCTCGTTTGCATGCAGTTCCTTCGTTCTGCACGCACCAAAACACGTACATTAAACCAATTTCACTACTAAATGGCTAGCAGGGATCAGTCGAATTCTTAAAGGGGAAGAAAACGTCGGGGGAAAACACAGAAAAACAACTATCCTATCACGCACGGTTGAAAGGTTGCCATTACCTACAGGGTATTTGTGTCCCCTAACAAGCACTATTTATTGACAGCACGCCATAATACAGGAACAAACGATCACTACACTTTATCTGGTAATAACCCTTCTCGTTCCTTGTTTACAACACTCTGAATGTAAGCTACCTTCAATCAGTAAACTTTAGTAGAGTCACACACTGTATGCACATTCATTCCCTTTCGCGTCAGTACGCTCCATAACCTAACAGTGAATATTTTTTTTACTGTTTATTATTATTATTATTATTATTATTATTATTATTATTATTATTATTATTATTATTATTATTATTATTATTATTTCACTTCAGATAATGACTCCTGTCCTGTAGCTTGTCTTTCCTTAAGGTTGCTGTTTAAATGCTTGCTGTTCACCCTGGTCCAATTCTGACACTGAATTATCTGAATGTATTTTATGCGGCCCGCACAACGTGGGGTGTAGCCCCCTCAATTTATTGTTCTGCCCCCCTTCTACCTCATCATGGAAAGTCTGGCACCGCTGTCATGGCAAATCTGCCATGCCACCGCCACTGATTGACGAGCTTTCATTACTAAACTTGCGTGCCTGTTGCGCAGTGATTTTTCGAGTGAGCGAGCATTTTAGACAAAAAGGAATTTAGATATCAATTTTAATAGTAACAATAGTTTTAGTAATGTTAAGATTACTAACCTGCAGTTTTAATAAAATGACAGTGATAAATATTTGCTTTGTATTATTAAATGACAATTATAAATCTTGACAGTGTAAGTGGTTACACCCCCCCCCCCCCCCCCCCAACACACACATACATCATGACGATAAAACTTCCTAACCCAATACACAATTTGTTTAGAATAGTTTGGTGAATTCCTCTGATCATGGTGCCTCTGCGATCACTAAACTCAACATGATTAGTAGCAGCCTCCGAACACTTACAGTATTATAAGAACATTCTATATGCACACAAACGTGTGAAGGTGAAAGTGTACATTCTACATAAAGTGTGTGTGTGTGTGTATGGGGGGGGGGGGGGGGGGGTTATGTTTAGGCAAAATCCATGTCAATAATCTGTTGCCTGACTGCCCTGGCCCTGGAGGTCCACTCGAGCACATTTCTAATGGATGTGTGTGTCCTATTGTACGTCTGTTCATTCCTGTGTAGATTAGACACAGGTGTTAAAAGCCCAGGATGCATTGCAAATCTGTAGTCACCTGTAAGGAAACTTTATTGTAATATCTAGTAAGCAATTTTCTATACCAAGATTTCATTATTTACTCTTAAGTTTTTATTTGTATAATTCAAATAATATCTACAGTAAAGGTCAGTTGCTGTATAATGCATATATCCAGATTTCAGATAGGCCATTGCCACAGATGGTTCTGGCATGCCTCTTTTGTGCAATGTCATTAGATCCTTTTGCATGGAAGACCTTGGTTGCTTGGGAGTGCGGTTCTTTGATGCACCCAGATTCAGATAAAATGTGTTTGCCCACTGACGATGGGAATGAGAATGCAGAGATGGGAGCGCAGCTGGCGCAGAGTTCCAATCCTGCTCGGAACGGGCTGAGTTATTAGAAATGAATTGTATGATCTAAACTAGCATGTATTGACTGAAATAATAAGATATACCCTCTGTCAATAATCATATTAATACTGTATATAATGTGGAAGGGGTGTGGGTAATTCACTGACCAGGAGACAGACAGGTGTATTTGGGAAACACCACACAGGTGCCCAGTTTTATTTTAGACCGGCTCTTTTTTTTTTCTTGTATTTTTCTCTCCGGTAGAGGGCACTGTTGACCGTGGGCTGCCTATCAACGATGATAGACAGCACCACGGAAATACCACAGCTGGTACACGAACTGCAAATGCACTCGCAGGTGCTCAAAGAAATAATAATGAAAACAGAAGGCGAAAAGAACAAGGGAAAATAAAACAGTAATAAAACTACAAATAAAAGGTGCTGCACTCGGCAGCGTTATCCCGGTCGCCGCTGCACGACCCGGATCACCGTCCTACTCTGTCGGCTATCTAGCCTGCTCTTTCACAATACGCCGGGGTCTGCCCAAGGGTTCCCCGCTCTCTCTCTCTGTCTCGCTGATTCCCGGTCCCGAATCAAAGTGTCCGCACCCTTAGCGCGTCTAAGTGGGCAGACCTGAGGAAACAACAGAGCGTTATTGGACCGACAATCACCCAAGACCCGCCTCTCGGCCATTCAGAGAGGGGGAAAGTCCACACACACACTTTCCCACCTCCCCGTGTCACTGCCATGACTCACAGGCGGTTGTTGGATGCCGCCCTCTTCCTGCAGCCCTGTGAACACGCCAGCAGAGTCAGCACAGATCTCTCCCTGTTACAATCCTTTAAAATAGATCTGTAAAACCAGTAGAAAATATTAACTAGCTGTTATGTACAGTCTGTGAAGAAGCATGCAGAGAAAGGCCTGGGCTGACCAGCTCTTGGCAGACCCTTATCAGAAGTAGGCCACTCTTTGATTTAGCTGCCAGACCTTGGTGCTAAGCTGAGTAAAAAAGGAAAAATATACTTTGAATATATATATATATATATATATATAATATATATACACAGCTCTGGAAAAAATTAAGAGACCACTGCAAAATTATCAGTTTCTCTGGTTTTACTATTTATAGGTATGTGTTTGGGTAAAATGAACTTTTTTGTTTTATTCTATAAACTACTGACAACATTTCTCCCAAATTCCAAATAAAAATATTGTCGTTTAGAGCATTTATTTGCAGAAAATGACAACTGGTCAAAATAACAAAAAAGATGCAGTGTTGTCAGACCTCGAATAATGCAAAGAAAATAAGTTCATATTCATTTTTAAACAACACAGTACTAATGTTTTAACTTAGGAAGAGTTCAGAAATCAATATTTGGTGGAATAACCCTGATTTTCAAGCACAGCTTTCATGCGTCTTGGCATGCTCTCCACCAGTCTTTCACATTGATGTTGGGTGACTTTATGCCACTCCTGGCGCAAAAATTCAAGCAGCTCTGCTTTGTTTGATGGCTTGTGACCATCCATCTTCCTCTTGATCACATTCCAGAGGTTTTCAATGGGGTTCAGATCTGGAGATTGGGCTGGCCATGACAGAGTCTTTATCTGGTGGTCCTCCATCCACACCTTGATTGACCTGGCTGTGTGGCATGGAGCATTGTCCTGCTGGAAAAACCAATCCTCAGAGTTGGGGAACATTGTCAGAGCAGAAGGAAGCAAGTTTTCTTCCAGGACAACCTTATACTTTGTAGTTTATATAAAGTTTTTACTGCAGTAATAAACCAAGATATTTATTTACAGGAAAACTGTAAATACAAAGCTTTAGTTTTCCTGTGAAATAATTAAATGTTTGTCTCAGACACACAGTATAATTCTGGAAGGGCATTAGACATTCAAAAGATAAGGCTTGGTCTTTGGCACTTCAAAGCAGGATTCGGTGTTAGCTCTTGAAAACGGGATTTGCCAACCTTGAATGATAACCAACAGAAGGGGCTTTAAGAAAGACAGGAGTACGTATCTCATTATACTACAAGAAAATAATGAAAGCTTAGTTATAAAAGCAAGGATGTACGTTTTTTGTATTATCTGAAAAGATACCGGTCCAGGCATCTCTTGAATTGGCCAAAAAATGACTTCATGAGGTGAATTTAGAAAGTGCTTAGAGGGGAGTTTCATATTAATTGAAACACTGGGCTTGGCAAGTAAACAAGGTGTGGGAAAACCTGCTGGTGCAGGCGAATTTTAGAAACCGAGAGAGGTCAAGCTTAGTCCAAGCATGGTACAAGTTAATACAAGGCTATTATAGTTAATATGTTTCATTATATCTTAAATTTAAATGGAAATAACTGAAGTGACCACTGTATGCTTATTCAAAGGCTTGTGATAAACCCCTACAGTCTTTTTGTTACACACTTTGTTAACACACATTTGTATGTGACGTTAAACTGGCCCATTGACAACAAACTGAAATGGTAACATAATATAATCTAAATATAATCAAATAGGTTGTGTTACATATTAATATATGTATACATATCTCATATATACACATATACTTGTATTATATTATAGCAAGGATTCTGTGAACTTTGGTCCACCTGACTTTTTAGAAAAAGGAGGAGTTTGAAAAAAGAGCAATGAAATCATATTTTTTGGCAAGAAGTTATATCCAATCAGTTTTGAAAAATGAGTTGACCAGATCCTTCTAGAATGTCTAATTAACCCAACGATAAGAAATGTCAAGGCCAAGTGATGATTAGATTTACTTGGGACTTCTGATCTATTCAATGGAGGCAAAATCTTGTATAAGCCCGGAGCAAGACCCCATTCGATATCGCTCAACTTGCTAACTACAAGTTTTGTGATCCATGTTCTGAAGGATTCTAAAAAACTGCTTGCTGTTTGGTCGAAGGCAAGTCTCTGCATTTTGAAGACAGTTCTTATTTTTCAATATGTCCTACACTACACTTCCATATACTGGAGGGTAAGCATATGTATCTCTGAATTTAATATCTCTTTTATATTGCTATAAGGTATAGAATTTACATTTTAGTCTTAAGAGAGTGACATATTGAATGTTCTAGAATTTAGCGGTGGGCGTTTTTAGCTTTTTGCATTTTATAGCCTAAGAGCTAAATATATAATAACCGTATTTGTATTATTGTATTGAAGTACTAATGCTGTTAAAGCTGTAAAGCACTGGATCGCCCAGACTGCTTTTTACTTGGGAATTATGGTGGTCTGCGCAACCAACCAATCCAATATCTAAAGCATTTAATAAACCGAAAAGAGCACTCTGATTCGTTAAAACTTAAAATTAAATGAGTCTGTGTGTTTTTCTTGATTATTTAAAAGTCATTTGGATATGTTGCAAGCCCAGTGCACGATCAATCCACTCACAGGAGTCCGAAACATCTTTATGTCCTCCTTGAACGTCTCCCCTGAGTTTAAGAGTGTGCTCAGAGTATATATAGCAATAAAAAGAGTATGTGCGAATTCTGACACCATTGATAATTTCTGTAACAATACACTGGGTGCAAATAATGTTATATCATTTTAGCAATACAACACACGTTCTGTGGTTACAAATGGTTAAACAAGTTAATAAATCTCATTCATAAAATATATATATATATATATATATATATATATATATATATATATATATATATATATATATATATATATAAAACAAATATTGAATTATCTAGGTAGAAACTAACCCTGGTCCTGTTGCTGCTACTGCTGCCACTCCCAGCAAAGCCATACTGTAGTTTGTTTATTATATTTTTTTAACCAAAGAACTTAAATACTGTTTCAAGATGAGTTATATACTTTTTCATAAATTAAAACCTTCCTTTTCAAAGTGCAAATTAACTCCTGATAAATTATGACAATTAACACGGATTTCCCACGCAAACAAAAGAAATAGTCGCATGAAGCCCTGCTCGTTAAGATACTAACATTATTTTGTAAATCAACATAATTTCAGAAATCACATTAGCGTGATTATTTAATAACAAAATAAATATAACAACCGCTTGAAAGTGGCAAAATCAATGCTACATGCTGATTTGTTCATTAACACTAGAATTAACTTTTACAAACTTTTGAAAATCCCCCCCCCTCTACCTCTTAGCATTGAGCATCCAACTCACAGCTGTAGGATCAGCCATCTGCCAGCTACTCTGATTATAATCCTATGAGTGTGCTTCCAGCTTATATCAATTTGGGATTTTGGATTTCTGGATTTTGTTGTTGTTGACTCAGCAGAAGAGCAGCTGGCAAAATTTTGAAAAGCACCATAATACTGCTGATTTCAATGCTGCTAGAAATACACTAAAAAAATGCAGCTGGTCAGCAAGTAATTGTTTTGGCAGTATTTTCAGTGGTTTCAATAGCCCCCATAAATACTTTTGTTTTGAACCTGCTGGCTTCCCCCATTGATTGGTTACTCATTTATCTTGTTCAAATACTGGTTGTATTTCTTCCAAATGTTTTTCCTCCAGTATACACTGCTTAATAGATTAATCAAATCCAGCTAGAATGTCATCAAATTAAATGGAAATAAATATTTTTTATGCATTTGGAGAAATATGTTTCAGGTTACAGTCAGCACTCACATATCTGACCCTATAAAATGTTGACTTCAGCAACGGTTAAACGCATGTGACGCAGATCTGATTATTTCATTTTGTCCGTTCCAACCGTTCTGTTTTGTGTTCCCTGAAAAACAGACAATATAAAAAATACATATGAAGGACGGTGTTTTAAAATAAGTAGCCTTCCATGTAGATGTACCAAATTGTTTTTTTATTTTTTCTACAGTACTATATTTAACAGAAGTAGTATTTTAATTCAGAGCAATATTATCACTTGCCAAAACTAAAGAACAACACAGTTTCCAGAATTAAAACAGTATCCAGAATCAGTATTCAAAATGTCACAGTTCACTAGCAAATGAAAATGCACAAAAGCATTTTGGGGCTGTGACGGATATTCAGATAAATTGTAACATTGACGAGATGGGCTTCTTATCAGAAAACTGGTGACAAAGTCAGAAATCGCATGTGACGGGTAAGTGCTTATATATATATTATATATATATATATATATATATATATATATATATTATATATTGTAAGGTACCAGGGAGGGGGTTAAAATCCTTCCCTGCTAAAAACCTTGTGAGAATGCCCATTTGGGTGGTATGGGGTTTAATTGTGTAATTGTTTGATTGTTTAGTAATCCCCTGCACCTGGTGGTAATTGTAAATTAGAGCCAGGTGCAGGGTATTTAAGAGAGGCAGCCAGTCTGTTCCAGGTTGCTGCTGAGAGAAGAGCCCGACTGTGTGAGTGAGCAGTCGTATCGAGGTATTGTGTGAGGGTGTGTTTTTGAATGTTTGTGGCAGATAAACGGTTTAGCCGTCCTGCGTGATAGTTAGGTTTATGTTTAATTAGTGCTCCAAAGAAGAAGCTAGGTATTTGTTTGTTTTGTTTAATTTATTTGATTGGTGTTTATTAAAAGTGCGCGTCAGCGCTTCAAAATCCATTTCCGTGTCCTGGGTCTGGTCTTAAAGGGGCAATGAACTCTGTGAGTGCGAGGATCGTTTACAATATTTATATATAGGGAATTTATTTATTTCTTAATACAAGGGCAGTAAAACGAGACTGACGTGTATCTGGGTAACGGATATCCGAGTGCTGAGTGTATTGAGCATTAACTGAGCTTATCAAACACACTGGGAGTGTGTAGTGTCTTGGAATGCATTTGGAAAGGTGTACCTGCACCTGTTTTTTCTTGGCACAAGCAAAGAGTAGAAGCCCAAGTGTCAAGGAGATGCAAAGAAGGCTAGGATAATGAACACATTCATTTTTGCATTTGTGGCAGACCCTTGACTGGAGTCTGGATGCTTTCACTGAGCAGCTTGGGAGCTGTAAATAAAGAACTTCTTTCAGGTGAACCTGCGTCAAAGGAGCTTTCAGCATCAATACTTTTTTTTTTTCGTAGCTGGTGAATGCTGTCAGTGTTCTCTGCTGTGCTTAAAACAGCTTCCAGGAATGTCGGGTTACCACCTGAATAAGCTTGGGCAAGTTCTAAACTGACCTGCAGCCATAATGTTTTCAATCCCTGTAAATGAGCTAAGGAGATTCCAGTGGAATTAACTGAATGAAGAGTATTTAGCATGGCTTCAAGCTACGTTCCTGTGCTAATCACTTTGCCATGTCAATTTCCACTTATCATGTGCACCAGTGCAAAGAAAAACACTTTGGTAGTTGGTTAAATACTGACTTTAAAGAGGCTCCACGAATCTGGAACATGTGTGTCTTTTAAATGCAATGTGTTTGTTGATGAACTTTCGAAACATGGTTTTTCTGGCAGGTGCTGTCCATGCCTTGCAGTTTGAAAGAATTGCCAACAGTGCTTACATTTTTTTTTCTTTACTATTTTGTGTGTTTAGATCACTGTCAGTGTCTGATTGTATAACTGACCTACAATTTACAAATAGCATTTATTTTCAAATGGTGTTACTTGAGTGTTAGTTTAAAATGTCCTGCTCTGGGTGATATAGGTTAGTTGTGTTTCTAGGCTTATTTGAACAAGGGCCACTAAACAGTAGGATGCATATCAATTGGTAGAGTTGTATGATTCCAACCTCTCAGAGCTGTTGAGAAAACAGCATGGGTTCATCTGGATCTGTCTTGGTTTTTCTGATTTGCATAAGCATATTAAATAATGACAATTATTATTTTACTTTCACAAATAACAATAACATGTGGTGTTAAAATGTCCCAAGGTTTGTGTTAACATTTTCACATAGAAACACAATTCTGCACGGTGCCCAAGAAAGTTACTGATGAAACACCAAGCAAAATGGTAGGACATTGTGGCTGCACTGTATCTTGTTGACAGAGTTTAACTGCGCTGCACAGCATGGAATACTAAACTGCATTTAGAGCAGTAACTGCTGGTGATAGACAGGAGACGGCTATTCTCCCCATTCCATGTACCACATAGAGAGAGGTGACATCACCCATGGACATTCCTCTTAACTTTATCAATTCCCCCCTCATTTTCAAAAGGGAATTCCGGATGCAGGGCAGTACATTAAGTGACCCTGTAGTCCTCCAAAAAAACTCTGCATACTAACTAACACAGAAACTAACTGCAAATCTGGGTTTAATTAAAGCCATGTAAGAATGTCAATCAGCGAAGGACAGCAAGGTTGGAAGCAGGAAGCTGTGATTTTAAATTTGATAGTGGGCCTGCTGACTCAGGCCACACACAAAACACATGCTTCATTAAACTGCACTGCCTTCCTTCATGTATGCAGCTATGTTTGGGCAGGAGGATATTCACAGTGATTGGTGCTTTAAATGAGCACACTAAAAAGATTGAGTGTGGTCGAGTGAGCTGGAGACACCACGGTGTGTTCAAAGTAGGACCCAGCATGCAGGCAGGGAGCAGGGGTCAGTGCTTGAAGAGTGGGGCTAATAAGGTTGGAGAATGCTCTAAGTGGCTTTGGAGGTAAATTCCAGTTCCACATAGGTCTAGATGCAAATAAATTCTGCAAAGTATGTGATGGGCCAGAGAGAGAGAAGTTAGGCTACACAGATATGTTTATCTTTTGAATAATTGTGTTTATTGCTTGTAACTCAAGGGACTTTTTTCTGAAATGTGAATACCAGCTGCAGCAGGTCACCTGAAGGGTCACCAGTTACTTCCGTTGAGCCTGATTACCAGGAGGTTGTGTAGGTGTATAACAGTCACAACCATCTTCCCCTCTTCTGCTTTTGCTCTGCCATGAAAACAAGCACATTCAAAACCTTGAAAACGTTTTGCATTGCTACTCTATGTAGCTTTGTTCTCCAGGCTTGCAAACATGCCTAGTGTGCAGTCTTAGAGTTGAATGATATAATTTATCATAGTTTCTGGGTGGCAGGTCTAAGAAGCAAAGGAATGGAATTCCAGACCTGCCAGCTGGCAGAGGCACAGAGCTGCATGCAAGTCTGATCCTGATTTACAAGAAAGCGTTCATCCACCCCCTCTGCATTCCAAATAGGATCATCACACTCCTTTAACACCTCAAATATCCCCATTATCCGGGGCATGCAGGCATATGGAATAACCTTTTTTTTTTAAGTAACGGATAAACATCCAGGGTATGGTAGTAAGTTCCAGTAGCAGTATACTTTTACACTAAGGTTAGGTTAATGAATTTAATGATTTGCACGCACATATATAGATAGATAGATAGATAGAGTGCTCCCTCGCTACAAGGCTCTCGGTCATAATTCGCCTTGGATATAACGCTCCTACAGCATGTCCCCCAATTCCCTATACTAGTGAGTCATGCAATATTTCTACAGTAAATACAGTACAGGTTTTGTTCAAACTGTAAACAACTTCTCAATCTAACTTCTGTTTCTGTCTCTCCCTTTTGATACAGTATCTGAACTGAAGAAAAGCTGCTCTGGCACTTTATAACACAGACATCTTATTCAGCATTTGTTTTAGAACTAAATAAATATTACGCCCATTATGTGGTTATCTTTCCTAATGTATTAACTTTTTTGCTTTGAGAGGAGCTGCAGCTTTCTCCGGGAGACGAGACGCTTCAGGTTTGCTTCAGCCCCGTTCAGCTGAACCTGGGACGAGCCCATTCCCTCTTCCCCTCTCCCCACCCGCTCTCCTGACACTTGGTTTGCTTGTCTGTTGCTTTGAACTGAACTCCTGACCACCATTTAGCCAGGCAATTTTAGTTTAAACTGCTAATTAAAATGATCCATGAGTGGGAATGCTACCTTTTTTTTTTATTATTTGTAAAATGATTAATTCACGGAGAGTTACATTTTTGCTTCACTATATGTGCATTATAGAGAAGGAGTTATTTTGTTTTTTAGTCTGAGGTGTGTTGTTATGTGACCCACTGCGACCCCCACACCCTCCCCCGTTTTTATAACGCTCTTTGGTTACAAGCGCATATTGTGTGTCCCTGAGACCAGCATTATAGCGAGGGAGCACTGTGTTGTGAAAGAGTACCTTTTGGTGTGTTTAGGTAGGCGGCTCCTTCCTAAAAGTATAGTCAACAGTTTGTACTTGGATTGTTTTCATAAAAATAACAATGTAGTTATTTTAATGTACCGAGTTTGTACTGTAATTGATTCATTCACTGCAGTTCTTTCAACCGTTCTCATAAGGACATTTAACTAAAAATAAACTTGTAAATACTGTAATACTGGAAATGTGTATATTTTAAAGGATAATATTCTTAACAGAAGTACGCTCCAATTGATACTCCTTGTTTAGTGAGCGGGTTTAAGCAGTGAAGCAACATTCAAATTCGGCTTGAAAAACATGAAGCAACTGTTTAACCAGTCTGACCATTCAGAGGGATTGAATTAAAGAATGTACAAATTAGACAAAGGATGGGGGTGCTAATCATCTGTGTATTCTCCTGTCCACCACATGCCTCAATAAAATGTGGCTGCTACAGTATGAGCCTACTCCCCCAACATCAGGAAGTTAAAATGCTTCCTGTACCTTACATGCCTGTCTTCATGCATGGCTTCAGGGGAATGGGAGTCGAAAAATCTGATATGGGTGCTGACTACAAAGGAGCCAAAACTTGTTATGTAAAACCAGCAGGGTCGTTCATGACAAACTCTACGTATTGACTTCCTTCTTAAGTTTCTAAAGCATAACTGGACAGAAAACAGAGAAAGTAGTGCTCTAATAACAAAGTCCCTTTTTGACACTCTGGCAGCTTAAGCCACCTGGAACCATGTGAACCCTCCCAGGATAGGTGCAAAACTGAAAGACGCTGTTCCATTTGTTATGCTAGCTCACTGGCTTTGTCAAGTGCTGTATGGTAGTAAGATTTGCACTTTAAGCCAATCTCTTTGTGTTCAGTAGCAGAGTTTGTGAGGCATAGTACATAGTCATTTTGAATGAACCATTGACCCATGGGTCACAGTCACAGTGCAGCTGTGGGGATTTTTTTATTTTTTATTTAAAAAAATATGTATTTATAAACGTACTTATTTGCACAGACCAGTTTCACTATACATATTCACCACTCTTCACTCTTATTGTGAGCCAGTATTTTGAATAGTTGTCTTCACAGGACATTTACTGTAAATTTAGAGCAGTAGGTTTTTTTTTCTTCCTACTTAAACCTGACTGTTTTATCCTACAGGTGGTGTATTTTGGAGACAGTGTGCGCTCAGATGTTTTCCCAGCCAGTTGCTATGGAAACTGGGAAACCGTTTTGATCTCAGAGGAGCTGGAAGGAGAAGGAGCCCAGACAAGTGACGCGAAGTCTAAAGACGCTGATGCTGAGCCATTAGAGAAGAAGGGAAAGTATGATGTAAGTTCTACTTGATGCAAAATAAATTCTGGGCAGTGCCACTAAAAAACAATTTAGCTTTCAGCACATCAAATACATCAAAATACGTAATATTAATAAAACAAAACATGTCCTTTTCACTCTGTATATGACGGCATATAAAATACACAGACAAAGAAAACTGAGATCTCATCTAACCCACAAACATCTGGAAGCAGATTTGAGATGCGCTATTACTTCACTTGTGGCTGATTTCAGTTCCAGAGTTTGAGATGCTAATGCCCAGCAGTCCCACTGAGTCACAGTAAGTCAGTATTGCATTTGCTTTGTATTATTATGCAGTGAGTGTGTTTATAGTAACAGTATGGTATTAATGCTTGGTTTTTAATGTGTGGCCCGCTATAAACGTTAAACTAGTTTTCCGGTTATGTGCCCCGTGGTAAAAGTTTGGTTGTGCACCTTTGCTGTACTGCACTTGACAACTGAATTCCTCCTCTTTTGTCACGAAAGCACAAGTGTGCTGTGTAGCACATCCTGAGGAGGTATCACCCTTCAGGATGGTTTGTTGTTCTCCTGAAACAGCGGAGTTAGCACATTGCAGTCGCTGGCAGGAATCGCTGTTGGCAGAAGAGCTGGTTTACAAGTGCTGTGTGACGTGATCAGTTTCAAAACTACCCCTCTCATTGATGGGAATATTTTGCATTGGAGGAGGTTAATATTTGGCAACACTGCAAATAAATCAGAAACAAATAAATTGGTCTGGAGCAAGACAAGATGGGGCTTTTACTCACATTGCTGTGGGACTATTAGGTTTTTACTGAAGGATTGTGCAGCACTTCCTATACTTATTTTTTTTTAGATCTAGGCATTTTCTTTTCTACAGTTAGCAGAAATAAATAGCTATTGTATTATGGGTCCTGTTTTTTTTTTTTTTAATCCAGGAATGTTTTATTTCATTGTACGTGTTTACCTATGTTTACAAGTCACTGTTCATTCAGGACAATGGCAAAAAACAAAACAAAACACTGTTATGTTGAAATCACAGAATGCATTCAAATGGTTTTGTCATGATCACAAAGCAACTAATGCATATTTTATCTTGTGTCATGAACTTTCCCTTCCTCTCTCCCATGTTTGATTATCTGATTATTTGAATTTGATTCAGACATGGAGGTCAGGACAATAAGAGTTCATATTGCTGTTCACTCACAGAAGTGGATAGATGTAAAGTATGTGTGCATTTGTATCCATGCACTAAGATTTGTCATGGGCATTCACAAGCTAAGGTCCACATACAGTACTGCACAAAGCTTCAAGTTCCTACTTGGGCTTTAGCAGTGTTTTTGAAAGTCAGCTGAGCCTCACATGTAACGTCAAGTTTTCTTCCTGGAGAGATACCATTCTGCTAGCCATTACTTCAGCCCATCGAATAGGAGAATTTAAGGCATTAACAGTTTACTCTTTTTTAAGAGCTCCTAAAACAAGATGGAATTCAAGAATCAGACTAAAATCATTCTCTAAAATCATTCTCTAAAATCATTCAGCAGATTTTGGTGGTAAGGAAGTGAGTGTTACTATTTCTCTCACAAAGAAAGAGACTGGTGAGTTCCAGTATACTAATGAGAGGTAAGAAAGTGGGTTCTAAAGCCTTGGTTATTACCCCTCAAGTACTGTATTCCATTATTAGTGTTTAATACAGGTACTTCTTGTGTATATCCTTCACCAATCATTTAAGTTTGCTTAGGGATGTAGATGTAAATAGCCCACACAAATACAAACAGGACACTAAACCTGTTCTTACCATCAACACTGAGTATACTCTAGAGAGATTAATGGTGTTTACAGAAGGGGAACCAGCTTAGGAATCCAGCAACTCTAAACCGCGCTGCTGCACACTGCTTCCAGGGTCCTGTAAGAAGCGTGTGTTATAGGATTCCATTCAGAGGACAGTAGCAGCTCCTGTACAACTGGACTCAGTGCAACCAAATTGTAGTTACAGCAATGGCATATTAATGGGTATCATGTCTGCTTCAGAAACAGGGCCAAATCAGATTCTCAGGGACAGAACCCCAAGAGAAAACCCGGCTACAAAGTGCGTCATACCTCAGAGATTTTAGATTACCGGCAGATGGAAAAGAGTTTTGCAAAGCTTCATTATTGTCAGTCTCAAAAGAAGTGATTACAGTCCTCAGCAAGAAAACAAAAGGTGAACTTTAAAGCATGTCTTTGATCAATGTTGAGATGGAAGCCTAGAGGAAGGTATGTTATCTGCCTGGAAAGTGTGTTCGATGAGAAATCCCAACCCATCATTCATCAAGATTGTATTACAATTACACATACAATACAACAATAGAATTGTATCATTTTTTTCAGCATGTCTTTTGTCTTATTTATTTTTGTTAGGAAGAAAGGTACTTATTAAGAATGGTACAGCTGAATTGGAAACAAACAATTCCTTATGCAGGGGGCACACTGGTTTGCAGAAGTATTCACCCCCTACTAATAATGTCACATTTTGTTGAATTACAAATAATCTGTGCACAGTTTTTCAAACAAACTTTTTTTTTTTTTATTATTATTATTCAAAGCTGTAGTGGTTAAACTGAACACTGTTATATGAGGAGGAGGTTAAATGTCAGCAAAACGTGCAAAGAAAATGTACAAAATGAAATTTACTGGTTGCATATGTATTTAGCCCCTTAAGTCAGTACTTGGTAGAAGCACCTTTTGCAGCAATTACTGGTATGAGTCTTTTTGGATAGGTCTTTACTAGCTTTGCACAGTAGGATAGTGACATTTTTGCCCATTCTTCAGAGGACAATTGCTCCAGTTCTGATACATTTGTTGGGGATTGTCAATGGACTGCAATCTTCAAGTCTCGCCATAAATTTTCGATTGGATTCAAGTCAGGACGTTGACTGGTCCACTCAAGAATATTAATTCTCATCTTGTTCAACCACTCCAGTGTGGCTTTGGCTTTGGGTCATTGTCATGCTGAAATGTGAATTTCCTCCCCAGTTTCAGTCTTGGCTGACTCAAACAGGTTTTCCTCAAGGATTCACCTGTACTTTGCACCATCCATTCTCCCCTGACAAGCTTCTCAGTCCCTGCTGAAGAAAAGCATCCCCATAACATGATGCTGCCACCATCATGCTTGACAGTTGGTATGGTATTGATTGAGTGATGTGCAATGTTGGGCTTGCGCTAGACGTAACGCTTGGATTTTAGACGCAAACTCCGTAAGTGCTCTAATATGAGACTTTTTGAGCAATGGCTTCTTTCTTGCCACCTGTCCACACAGACCAGCTTTGTGTACGGACTGGGTTATTGTTGATATGTAAACACTCTCCCATCTCGGACACAGAACTTTGCAGATCTCTCAAGGTCATTGTTGGCTTCAGAGTGACATGCCGAACCAGTTTTCTGCTAGTCCGGCTGCTCAGTTTGGGAGGGCGACCTGATCTGGGTAGTGTCTGAGTGGTATGATGCATCTTCCACTTCTTAATGATGAACTTCACTGTGCTGAGAGGGATAATCAGTGCCTTTTGAAATTTTCTTGTACCCTTTTCCTGCTCGGTGCCTCTCTATCATTTTATCCATGACTTGCTTTGAAAGTTCCTTGGTCTTCATGGTTGCTTTGTTGGATCACTATGTGAGTTACATCTCAATTATCGACAAGTTAACCACTTTGAGTACACACCATTTCACAAATCATTTGCACCTGAGCTGATTTAGGGCTGCAGTAGCAAAGGGCTTGAATACTTATGCATAAAAGATAGGCTTGCAACATTGCGCAGAACTGAGCGCCTACGGAAACACTACATAAAGAAAGCGTGCCAGAACTAACTTATAAAGATCCATTCAAATGGCACACTAAAATCATCTAAGTTTGAGCTGGAAAGATATTTGGAGGAAACACATACAGATTCAAAAAGGCAGGAGCCTATGTCAATTCCTTCAGACATCCCATCTATCAATCCACCCGAATACCAAATGGAGGACTGTGCACCTAAGTGGAAAGAAGTAGAGCAAGCTGTGAAAAAGTACTGGGAGGAGAGTGCTTGGCTTCTGGAATGCGACTACCACCAATTCGAGCATACATGGATGACATGACAACAATGACTACAACCGTAGCCTGCACTAATCGGTTATTGGGCAAATTAACCAATAACATTGAATGGGCACGAATGCAATTCAAGCCGACTAAATCAAGGAGCATCTCTATAATTAAAGGCAAAATAGTAGATAAAAGGTTCTACATTAATGGTGATGCAATACCAACAGTGTCCGAGAAGCCAGTGAAAAGTCTAGAGATGGCACGACGGGAATCTAAAGGACACAGTTCGTGTGGGAGAAGTTAGACAGCAAGCAGTGGAAGGGTTGAAGAGCATAGACAGCAGCGCTTTACCAGGCAAACTGAAACACTGGTTCTTTTAGTTTGGTCTACTGCCAAGACTGCTATGGCCACTGACTGTGTACGAGATTTCCTTGACAACAGTTGAGAAGCTGGAAGCTTTAATCAGTTCATACGTCAGGAAATGGTTGGGAATTCCACACTGCCTCAGCAGAGTGGGACTTTATGGTAAAGGAATACTGCAGCTACCAATCTCTGCTGTAACAGAGGAGTTTAAGTGAGCCAAAGTCCGACTGAAAATGACATTAGTAGATTCACGTGACAAATGCGTAAGGGAGGCAGCACCTGTGTTGAAAACTGGAAGAAAAAGGACGGCAAAGAAAGCTGTGGAAGATTCTAAGGCTGCCCTTCGAATCAGAGATCTTATGGGGCAAGTTCAGCATGGAAAAGGAGGTTTTGGACTCAGTTCAGCTCCTCCTACATAGCACAAGGTAACCCCAGCCCAACGAAGGAAGCTGGTAGTCAATGAGGTGCAAAAGCAGGAGGAAAGGATCAGGTGTGTAAAAGCCATTTCCCAGGCCAAGCAGGGAGAATGGATAAGATGGGAAAGTGTGGAACAACGCAAGATCGGCTGGCAAGACCTGTGTACAATGGAACAGAGCAGGATCAGTTTCCTTATCGGATCAGCATATGATGTTCTCCCATCATCACAGAACCTAAACCTCTGGGTGGGTGAGGATCCCTCATGTCCTTTGTGTTCATCACCTGCAACATTAAGACACATTTTGACAGGATGTAAGGTGGGTCTTAGCCAAGAACGGTTTACTTGGCACCTTGACCAGGTGCTGCAATGTTTGGTCTTAACATTGGAAGCCTCGCCCAGGACAACTGGAAGCTGCTAGAGACTGGAAGATGCTGGCAGATGTTGGTCAATGGCTCATTTTTCCACCTGAGATTGCCACCACTAACCTTCGACCAGACATTGTCTTGTGGTCTGGATCAGCACGCCTTGTTCATCTGGTAGAGTTAACAGTGCCATGGGAGGATGCTGTAGATGAGGCGTATTAGAGGAGGAAACTTCGATATGCTCAACTAGCTGCTGAAGCGGAACAGCGAGGATGGAGAGTCCGAGTTTACCCAGTGGAGGTGGGTTGTCGAGGATTTGTGGCACACTCTACAACCCGGTTTCTCAGAGACGTCTGGTTCAGTGGCCAAGAGTTGCGTCGCACAGTGAAGAACTTTTCTGAAGCAACAGAGAGGAGCAGCAACTGGTTGTGGTTGAGTCGGAAAGATTCTATATGGGGATCTCAAGCACAATAGAAAGAAAATAATGCTGATGTACAGTTAAGTAACCTGGGCTGAGCTGAGTGGGGGATGGAGGGATGCTGGGATGCCAGAATCACTGTTGAGCCCTCTTGCGGTGTCGTGGGCTAGTCAACGAAACCGAGGATGGATGGTGCCCACTTGAAGACCCCAGAGATGTATCCTACTTAGCTCAATCCAGACGGTTGTCATGCTGCTGCGCTGGGGAGACCGCACTGGGTTGATCCCCAGAGCCAGCATCGAAGCCGTTGTGTGTGCTGATGCGCTGGAGAGGCAAAATGAGCTGATCCCTGGAGCCAGCATTACACTTCAGCAATCAACACCAGACAGAAGGATATCTACATCATCAGATGGAAAACAACGCAAATGGATGGAGATGCAGATGGATCACATTAGTTTACTGCAAAGCTACATCTTAGTTGGTGCTTATCTTGGCGAGAGCCGAGTTCAAATCAGCATGAAGTTCAATATCTACTGTCATGTAATGGAAATACTAAAGGATAACTGCAGGACAGTATCTTATTCTCAAGAAAACAAGACCGGTTTAAACTGAGCATTTGGTAGATTAACTCGGTAATCAAAGTTAAAATGCCAAAGAAATAACTCCTAAAGGATGGTTGGCTTAAATATTTCAATTTATTCAGTCAAAAGCACTGTCCCAGTTGTGTTTGTTTTATTCAGGTGTTTTGTTCAGGTGTTTGTTTTGGTCTTGTATTTTTGGAGAATATTCTTCAATCACCTTTGAGATAGCATTTTATCTGTCCAGCAGTGCAAGATATACTGAGGCAGCTATATACTGCATTAAGTTTTTTTTTAATTTTATTTATTTTTTTATTTTGTGTTTGAATTGCAGACTTCTGCACTTGCTCCCGATATGTTGATCCCAGTTCATCACTTGCTGCAGATGTTAAAGAGTTCAAGTGGCTGTGTTAAACAAGTACAGGGCATGTTGTTCTACAGTATCACACTGTTTGCAGTTACTTGAATTCTGGTGCATTTATTCACACTTTATTAGATTTGGCTCAGTGGAACTGCTGTTTTGGATCATTTCACTCTGTTGGACTGCAGTACATTTCGTAATGCTGGTTTTAGCAATAACACAGTTTAACAAGGAATGTGTGAGGTGATAATCAGCTACAGCAAGATAATAAAAATGTTGCCTCATTTGACCATTATTGGTTTGACCACAAACCTTCTCCAATTGCAACTAATTTATTGCTGTTACATTTAATGATCATATTAAAAAATACTAATTTCTAAATAGGAATGAGTGTTCAAACTGGAGTTTCTAGGAGGAAGACGTATGAAAAGATGTTGACACCGTTGTACTTTTTAGAGGGAGTTAAATCCATTACCATTCCACATTATTGGTAATGTGTTTCCCGTAACCCACAGGTGTCCTGTTTTATAACTGCACAAACATTAACCACTTTGTGGAAATGGATTACTGACCTTTTGTTTTGTTGTAGAGCAAGAAAATGAAAACACCTTCCGCCCCCTCAGAACAGTGGGGCTCCTACTTTGTGGACGTCTGCAAAGGGCTGGACGAAGAGGAAGAGGAGGGGTCATTGAAGTATACTTGGTGCTGCCACAGCATAAATACTTACAGTACCATTGCCATTCCCAGTATAGAAGCCATAGCAGGTATGAAATAAGACATTTCAAATTGCATTGCATTGGGCTCAGTTTAATTAGGAAAGCTAGTTTCGTTATTCCAGCCCTACCCCTTCCTGTGAAGAGGGAAGTGCTTGCCTTGCTAGGTCTCGTCTAGCAGTTAAGTGGAATTTTTAGACAATGTAACACCAGTAGGGGAAAGAAAATGTGTAACGCTATTAACTCTTACCAAGCCAACTTATTTCATCTAGTTTAGTTCCCTTCTGAAGAATCTAGGTGGTGTCCCCAATTCATGTATTTGCTGCAACTATGTAGGAATCAGTGCTTTTCAGTGGGCCAGTCTATACAACAGGACAAGCTCCCTTTCATCGTAGGGGCTCTGAAACAGAGAACAAAGTGTCGTTGAGTTTAGCATCCCTTTCTTGAATTTGGACGTTTACTGATTATTTCATGCTCATATTTAGAGGTGAACTCTGGGCTACAGTTTAATTATCCAGTTGTATTCTGGGAAGGAGAAGCAGGAATGAGTCCTGTAAGCCAGGACTCATTGCACATTTCTTAAACCGTAAAGGTGAAGCTATGTAGACATATGTAGTAAGTTTTTTCCCCTAGTCTGTTTCTGTTTATGTGGTCATAATGCCTGCATCTCTTATGGCATTGCTGCATTCAAGCTTTGAATGTACTGCATTATTTCTTAGCACTAGCACATAATAAAAAAAAAAAAAAAAAAAAAAAAGACTATTTAAAAAAACTGTGCTTTCTTAATGATAAAGTTTTATTTTTCAGATCTCCCGTTGGATTATAAATTCCCAAGGTTTTCACCAAATAAACCAAGAACAACTGGCTACTACCCCAGACCTCCGGAATCCCTTCTGAAGATGACCGAGAACAGCCCTAGAGAATAAAGCAAGGGAAATGCTTTTTTTCTAATCCACTGTTCGAAATGTAGGCACAATAGATACAACTAAGTACAATAATGTAAATTAAGACAACCTTTAATCATGTGTTGTTGTCCATCAGTACTTTTGAAGATAAAAAGGTAATAATTTCACTGGGATACCAATTCTAAGGGAATAATGTTAAATAGAATACAATCCTTTTTTTTTTTTTTTTTTTTTAATAAACATTTAATAAAGAATGTACAAAAGGATAATACATGTTCAGACAGAGACTTTAACAATTTCACAGTGTTACTGAGTGCAAGCCAAAGGTGGGTGTTTTTTTTTTGTTTTGTTTTTTTTTAAAAAACATGGGAGATGGTTGTCTTAGAATGTTTGACATCTATGAATGAACAAGATGCTTTTCAGAACAGTATTGGCTAAATGAAAGCTCAATAATGTTCTATAACTTCTAATATATTTTGAAGTCCACGACAAACGTAAAATATTTTCAGTTTGTTTTGCCATCATATCTTGGTGCAGAAAGACAGGCCAGTGTAAAACATTCTTTCAAACACATGAAACGTTAGGGTCAGGGTAAGGTGTGTGTGAGTTGGAATTAAGAACTGATTTATGTCTTAAGCTTAATATTTTAATTCTGTAGCTGGCCCGTTGCTGAAAAGCCTTGCCCTTCTTTCTACACCTCTGCCGAGAATTTTTCTTTTTTCTTCAAAACTGAAGAGTACACCTCACGTGGCATGTGAACAGTAAACTGTTAAAAGCTTGGTAGTACATTAGATTCTGAGATTGTTTCTACCAAAACAGTTCTTTAATAGCTGTGTAGGACTGTAGGATTGATATGGGGTGTGACCACTGTATATCAGAGGTAACTGAAGAAGAGATTCAGAATTGTACTGTAAGTACAGTCAGTTACACAAGGAATCATTTAGGGCATTGTTTACAAGATGTTGAGATAGATTTGGAAATACTGAAAGAAACTAGTAAATTCAACAAGACTCCAGGTCTCCTTACATTGCTTTTGCTTTATTTTAGTATTTCTAGTACTATTAAGTGTTTATAGTTATGGCTGTCTATACAGTAAATACAGAAGTCAGTTAAGTTTCTGTCTGCCACAGGTGTTCCGATCTGAAGCTGTGATCCTGATCAGATTTATTACTTTGTGAAACCCAGAAAGACCCGGGAACTTCCCTTGTGTAATGTTTTCTTTTCAAATGCTGTGTTAATATGCAGCAACAAAACTACTCCTGAATGTTTGTTTTTTTCACAAAAAATGTTGCTTTACTTTTAGCATTAGGATCATCACCTACTGTATTTCTTTAAATATTCTTTACATATCAGCTTGAATGCTGAGTCAACAGTCTGGTATTTTAGTTTGCCTTTTATACTTTTATTGTTGGCATTTTAACTTGTAAAATCATTTGGTTTTAAAATACTGTAGCTCACATTATCTGATTGTTTTTCTGTGTAATTGGTTGTAAATGTCCTAGCAACTGCTGGAGATGTGTTAAAACAAAAATAAATAAATACATCTTTAACTTCTGTGAAATAAAAATGATTCAACAAGTTTATAAAATAAAGCCCTGGAGTTTTCTGTGTTATTAGTTAATTAGTAATTATTAATTACTAATCCCCAATGCTGTTTGTATGCAACACGTAGCATGCAAATGTATTGTAATTAAAAGACTATGACAACACACCTTGTTCTTACTGTATTGGTTTTGATTTTAATGATCATGGATGCTGGGAATCTGTTCAGTGTGAAACGACGGAGAAAGGCACAGATGTTTTATCTTGGCAGAAAACTAAGTTTTTAGTTTAACGTTTACATAATAGTACATGTCCAAAATACACAGTTGCAGTTTAAAAAACAGGATTTCCTGTTAAAAAAATGTGCCCTGTAGTAACTGTTATTTAAACGTACTGCTTGGTTGTCTATGTTTTGCTAGTATTGGCAGAGTCACTGGGTCATGAACAGCACAGTGCCAAGTAGAGACATGACTTCTTTCATCCAGTACAAAACACAGGAAGTACATTTACGCTCGTGCTTTATTTAGTTCACGGTTCAAAGTAGGCATTATCTTTAGCAAACAAAAGATTATTATAAGTACCCAGGTCCGTGGCCATGGTTTACTGTTTGAATTAGACTACACGTATACTGTTGAGTCTGAACTGTGACTGTGCCTGTTTACCTGCTCACTGTATAGCTTTTAAATCTGTTTTACTAGGCAGTGGAGGGGGGGAATAAACATAATAAATAATACAAACTGAAACAAAACTATGTGGGAGAAATAGATTACTAACTGGAATCCTTGTGTCCCATCAGTTGCCATAAGTGATGAGGATCGACCAAGTAACCTAGAGAAATTGAGTAGAGTTATAAAAGGTCATTCCAGGCAGAAACCTCTGTCTCTACTGTGTATTTTAGTTGGGTTTCACTATGATCACTCCATATTTTAATTACCCACACTACAGTTCCAAAGTACTGTATTATCACCATACAAAGACCTTTCTACTGCTAACCATTAGTTCTTAATATACATAATGTTAGGTTACGGATGTAACCCCGATTCCCTGAAAGAGAAGATGACCAAAAACAATACTTTTGGGATATGCCTGCCACAGCTCAGGTATTTACTGAGCATTTCATGTCAGAGCTGCCAATGCTGATAGGCCCCTCCGGGGAGTGACATCCTCGGTCCCGCCTACCGAGTGAATAAGTAGTCATTCCGCGGAGATCACATTCTCTTTCGAACCCTCGAATGTGAGTGATGCAACCTTGCAAAGTTTGTTGGTCCTCTTCTCTTTCAGGTTCCCCGTAACTTAATGTCCCCTTTCAATTCGAAGACAACCAACAACAATACTTCTGGAAAGTACAGCAAAGCCATCGCAAGGCAGCATAAACGGAGACAGCAAATGAGGGATGTCTCGCTACCACCAAACTAATATTTGTGGTGTGAGCGTGCAACCTCAAGGATTCTTGTGCCTAATGAATGCATACAGGAATCTACCACGTTAAATTGGTAGAACCTGGCGAATGTATGCGGAGTAGCCCAGCTAGCCGTGTACAAATATCAATCAATGAGGCTCCTCTAAAGAGGGCCCATGACGTAGCCACTCCTATGGTAGTGTGCGGCCACCCACCCAGATGGGGGTATACCAGCATTAGTATATGCAGTCGAAACTGTCCATAATCCAGTGGGACAGTTGCTGCTTCAAGAGGACTTGACCCAGGGTCCTTTCACCATGACAGATGAAGAGCTGGTCAGACTGACACAGTGCTCTTACCATAGCCACTAACATCTCATTGCCCAAATCAGGCAGCGGGAATTAAATCCGTAACTACGTTAGGGAGGAAAGCGGAGACACTAAGTGAGGTAGAATACAGTATTGGTGCACCGAAAAATCAGGGCACCAAGTGCAGATGTTATCGACGTGCTGGGGCGCAGAAGCACCCAGGCTGTGAGGCACAGAGGGTACTGGGGACAGGTGCCTAGCCTTAATCTGGGGTAGCGCGTACCATACGCTGGGGTGGATACACAGGCTCCAAAGGTTACAGTAGGCAATATGTAGAGCAGTACAGGGAAGTGCACAGTGCTGCACCAGGTTGCAGCGTGGGCAATAGCCTGGCCTGAATCGCGTGCAGTCACACAACGGGGCAGCGCGTAGTGTACATCGGAGTGGAGCACAGGCTCAAGGGGCTGTGGTAGGCATGTTAGACAGGAAAGAGTATACTGCTTTTATGAGTATTAATGTGCTGGGGCTAAGCAACGAGAGAGCCAAAGCACCGAGCACAGAGGGTGTAAACACCAAGGGTACTGGGGACAGGGGCCTAGTCTTAATATGGCTTAAGGATGTCTAGTCTGGATCATGTGCAGTCACACAACCAGGAAAGCACGTAGCTTGCAATGGAGTGGAGCACAGCCTACAGACAGAGGGCACCGAGGGTACCGAAGCACCGAGTACCGAGAGTACTGGGCAAGGGTGCTTAGTCTGGACAGCGTGCAGTCACACAGCGTGTAGCTTGCAGCAGAGTGGAGCACAGCCTTCAGTCAGAATTTTTTTTTTTTTTTTACTGTAAGGCGGTAATGAAAATACACACCCACAGAACATGAGCTGTGAGGGTAGAAAGTCACCGCACCAAGTGGAGGGTGAAGTGTCATATTTTTCGCCCAGACGGCAGGTCGGGGCAATACTGCAAAATTGACTTGAAATGTATTTGTTTATGTTTTTAGATGCAAATAGCAGAGGAAAAAAGGCTAAACATCAAGTGCTGTAAGGTTAGAAAGCAGACTACAACTGCAATGCAATGCTGAAAAGAAAAAGATTAAACGCAGCGCAGTTGTGCAGCGTTTATAGATCAGTTTGTAATGAATGACCCAAGTTCTTAGAAGCTGAGTTTCTGATTCCAAGGTAGTGGCAAGCTGACTTCCAGCGATGAATTGCAGGCAATACATTGCAGGGGAACTCCCGAAAACTCGACTGAGAGCTGTTTTACACAGACTCAGTCACAGCAACTGGACAGATTAGTCAGACTTACCTTACTCACCAAATGTCAGAAGTAAGAGAGCGCGCGCTCTGCGGAGTAACTACTTATTACCTCGGTATGCGGGGCCTTGGACGTCACTCCCGCAGAGGGACCTATCGGCATTGGCAGCTCTGATATGAAATCATCAGTAAATACCTGACCTGTGGTAGGCATATGCCAAAGCTATTGTTGTTGGTCGTCTTTGAATTGAAAGGAAACTAAAACCATATGAAAAGTGCTGATTTAACAATAATTAAATAGCCCCACTGCAGGTTTCAGTAGAAAAGCACCTCAAATCAAACGTCAATAAGAACAGGACAACTGGTTTGAAAGATAACACTTTGAATATTCAATCAGGTGTCAGTACTGTAAAACGGAAAGGTGGTTCCAAAGATCTAACCATCTGTGATTAGAACTCATGTCATGGCACAGTGCGGTAGTTGTTGTTAACAGACCTAATTCTTCTTTAAAAGGTAAGTCTACGATAACGATTTTCACAATATTTTAAAGAATGATATGAGCAAAAGAAGAAAACCGTAGATATACACGTTATTATTATTATTATTATTATTATTATTATTATTATTATTATTATTATTTATTTATTATTATTATTATTATTATTATTTTTTGAAAGTTTTCTAAAATAAATAAATCGGTTTGGTAATACAGCAATTACCCAATAAGTAAAGTAATGGAAGATCAACAACTCACATTAATGGTTTTTCCATCCATGACCAGTAAGGAATGTGTGTATAAGAAATAAGTATATACATAAACTATTAACAGATGTCTGTTACAATATGTACGCGTTTCCATATTATATATGTGTTTTGCCAGCAAACTATCACATTAGACTTAAAATCTTAGTATATTCTCAGAAGTAAAAAAAGAAAAAAATAATAATGTTAACACGGGCAGGCTTCCGTTTCATTATTGGCATAAACATAAACTTCCTACACGTATCGTAAATCTGAATACAAATGATGGATTATAGGTTTGTGTGTGGTACAGTACCAACCTGCAGATTATCTACACGCAGAATTACACCTTCACATCAATGTGATACAGTACTAGTGCCGTATAGTTAACTAGTAGAGGGAAGCTCTGATTGTACAGATACGGTTTAAAAACTAAATTAAAAAAAAAAAAAACGTATTGTTAAGACAGTAAGTAAAGGCGTTCTGTGCCCCGCTTTCCTTTCTCCAGCTGCTCCTCCCAGTCTTGTGCCTGTGGTGACGTTTTCTGAGTTCTCCTGAACCGCAACATACCGAGACCTCGCTCAAATTGCAGCGAGATCCAAAGTATCCCACACGAGTTAGCACCAATGTATGGGACAACAATGACAAATAAACACATCGATCAACCCTCCGCTTCCTAGCAATGACACCTGGAAAGAAACTCAGGGATCCGCACACTTGGGAGATGTACTTGTGAAAGGTAAATACGATCTTTAACAAGTTCGAGTGATGAGATATTGATCGGTAACGTAAGACTTAAAGTGAATGCACCGTTTTCACTTAAAAGGTACTCAAGTGTGTACCTGTAACTTACACAATTATATTACACATATTGTAATATAACAGGTTTATGTTTTATTGCACAAATTGTAACTATTATAGCATAAATATGTATCAACGGTATAATCTGCGTTTGCCAAGTTTAATAGAACGTCTTGTCGTACTCGTGGCAAAGTGCCATTATTTACCAACATATTTTTGTTTTTGTTTAAATATATTGTGTACTTGTGTATCCCCACCACCGCTGTCTAATTATGGAAAGAATGTAAAAATAAACAAATGGATTAATACATAATAGCCTAATAAACATCTTACTGTGTTCTTTATTATTTTCAGTAGACCATGTTTGTTGTTGAATTTACTTAGCCTTTGCGTTTCAACAACATTCATTCTAGGGCTGCATATACTGTATTGTTTTGTACGTGACAGACTATTTGGGTCTACTCGTGTTTCCAAAATCCAGGTCTGTTTTCGAGAAGTTTAACAATGTGCAGTAAGTACACTGTACAAAATAAAAAAAATGTGTGTGCTGTAGCATTAGCATATCAAAATAAACCACGCATAGACGCGAGAAAATGTATCTTTAGGGTTATATTTTTAGATAGTAAACATATATGTTTCCTTCTGGACTTGAAACACCTTTAAAGTAATGAGAGTTGCAGATTCAGCCTTTTTTAAATGACTGTTTGACTGGTTAATATTCATGTGTATTAATATTCATGTGAACCCACTTACTGTACCAGGTAAGCAGTGTGTGCTGGAAAGCTTTGTCAGAAGATGGGTCAGGTAGTGGCGGCCTTACCTTGCAATTTTTACCTGACCATTTGTCTTTTACCGTCAAGTAAAACAGTTATTTGTGTTTAATATGCATTCTTTTTTCACTGGAAGGCTGATTTTGAAGCATGATATTTATATGCAATGGAAAGTAGAGGCATCCATTTAGTTTATAGATTTTGGTTGCTATTTTTTTTTATTATTATTTGTGGTGCAACTCTTAGTTTTTATATAAGGACAAATTCTCTATTATTATAACAAACATTCCCAAGTAGAACCAAATTTTAGATACATTATACACATATGCATAGACTTTTAATACATAAACAAGCTGTTATTATTAGGCTATTACATTTTAAACAATTTTTAAAAACATAAGTACTTTAGTTATGTTTATATTAGGCCAGCTATCTGAGTGATTATTAATAACAACATAAATATATTGATGAATGTATTTATATTTATATTCATACCTTGTTTAAAAATGTACATTGATTCAAATGTCGCCATTAGCAAGCAGGACAGCGGCACATTTCCATACAACAGATTCAATCATTTCAACACTTATAAACAAGATAATACCCTAATAATCGTCAACAACAGGATCTCCCAGATACTTGTAAGTGCGTTAACTATCGATTTCAACGCGTTAGGCTGTGAGATATACTCTAATATCCACACGCCCCGGGTGCGTTATAAGTCACGAGGCGAAGCTTTTATGCTTATGTTTTAAAGTGTATATAATGCATGTAAACTAAATATATACTGACTATTATCCTGGCTGTAAATATTTAAGAGGTACAATTTCATTCGTTGCTACATCAACTTATGGAATCCGCATTGGAGATAGCACTGTCAATCATGGTACTGCATCCGGGGTTTAGCTTCACAGACTTAGTTATGGTCGCATTTACAATATTTGTTTTGAATGAAATGGATAAAGTCAAGGACTAAAAGGCATAAATAACCTAAGGAATTCAAATTTAATTACCGACAGTGAATTACTAAACTAACAAATGCACACTAACTTACTGTTGGTGGTGGAGCCCGTCTGCGCATGCGTTAGCAATAAATAAATAAATAAACCGTGCATGCCCAAAGAAAAATTGAAATAACTCGGTAAATACTTTAGAATTATTATTTTTTGGTTCCAAAAAAAAAGGCACTCCTATTTACTGAGTACTATCCGCTGCCGTGTAAACACGCAGCAGTTTTTGAGTTATTTTAGCGCAAAGAAAACTTTGACTAATTTGTCAAAACAACGTTTTTCGTAATTCTGAAAATCAAAACCTATCGCATGGATTTTCACGAAACTTGGACAAAAAAAAAAAAAATCTGTGTCACACGGACGCGCAGCATGTGAAATGCCGTCCCGACCCGTTTTGAAACGGCAGAGAAAACATACCCCTCAAGTTTAAACATGGCTCTGCCTGCGGCTCAACGGCGTGATAGCTCAACTATAAATAGCATTTGTAGACTCATATTACAAGTAATGTAATTTTCAGTTTTTCACAACAAACAAAACCATTAGTTCTATCATGTTTTGTGTGAAGCAGAAACCATGCACACCACACTGCACTGTTATAGAGATTTTAACCTAATCTAATCTAATCTCACCAATGGGACAGACTCCATAAAACAATGTATGGCACAACACTGCTCCTAACACTAACCAATCAGATCACTTTGTTGTTTATATGAATTCAGGATATTTATCCACACTTTTAAACGTTTACTTTCAGCATGGTTGAAAATACTGATTGGCAACAGATCTAGTGGTTCCTGCCACTTCGTCAATTACATTTGTTTTTTCTTCACCATGTTTGGGAAAACTAGCATCTCCTACAGTTCTATTGGAATGGCTTGTTGAAAACATAGCTTAGGTATGGTGCTAAAAGGTTATAGGTCAGGGGGCATATTACAGAAACATCCTAACTGACAAACCTATCTTATCTTAGAGACAGGAAGTCCCAAGTATCAGTTTAGGGGAATTCATATCACAGAACAAGGATTCCTAATTCATTTTCTTTCTTAAGTTAAGATAAGAAGTTGTGTATTACAGAACATTGTTAACTCATTCCTTTCCTAAGTTTTTTTTTTTTTTTTTTTCTAGCATTTAGGACAAGGTGGCACTTGTCCTATGTTAGATTTGAAAAAGAAAATCCATAGCTTTTAATGGTAATTCTTCATTTACTTTGGGTAAAATGAGACAAAGAATATGTAGCAAGTATCTGTAAATTACAGATCTAAGTGGTGTAATTACTGGACATAGTTATTTTTACATATAATGTAGCCTAATTAAAAAATATTGCCTCCCAAAACACATGATCAGACACAGGCTAACTAGCTTTAGGCTACAGTATTGTTGTTAATCGAGAAGCAAGCAATATCTGGTTTAAACATATTCATTAATTTGTGTAGCTGTGTATTTACGTATGTATTTTATTTTTATTATACACTATAATACTGCCTTCAGTAAATGGAACAGGTGTCTCACGTATCTTTCCTTATTTAGCCTAAGTAGCTTCCATAAGATGAATGACTGTGCCTCAGCAGCGTTGCCTTTTTTCTGTGTGATACAGTTAGTTTGTATCTCATTTTAAGATGCTATCAGTACACATGTTCTCATCAGGGAATGCACAGCTAAAACAACTTAATGACAAACTTCCTGTTAATGTACTTTGAGCACCCCACCCCCCCCCCCCCCCCCCCCCACCCCCCCCCCCCCCGACTTTATTACCTGCTGAAAACAAAGTGGTACAAAATGCGACCTCGTGGAAGAATCTTGTAAACGTGGATCCTTTTAACATTACGTTGTCTACTCACTTGTAATGTTGTGGAAATAGTAATGCTTCTGCTTTTTGATGGTTTAGAAATGATCTGATCGGTAGTCTGTAAAGCAGAAGCCCTGATTAGATTAAATTAGACTTTTGACAGCAACAGCTATGAATTTGAATTCCAAAGACAAAAATTCAAGTTTAAAAAGTAGAACAATTATTCTTATTTTATTATTGATGTTTGTTGTGGTAGTTCCTGTATTCAAGAGAAGAGGAACCAATCTTAAAATATATTATTTTTCTCTTTAGTGATGATGTAAAACTGGATATGGCGCGAGCTGTGACCGTTGTCCATGGATTCAAACTTGATCAGTTGAAAACGGATATGATTTAATGTGAGATAGGATTTCCTAACTAAAGTTAAAATAGGATAGAGCACTTAGGAAATTATAGCCACCTGTGACTTAGAAAGTGTCAAGTTAGGAAAAATCCTATCCTGGCAATGAAAGATAAGATAAGAAAGCAATTTAGGAAATTATTCTGCAACATGCCCCCTGATTCCTATCTGTGCTGCACTCATGTGCATTGTACATGTCACTTCCTGATAGGGCCCTTTCACATAGTTTTTTTCCTCGTTTGGTGCATAGTGAAGTTCGGCCGGATTGGAGATGTTACCCAATGTAAGTGAAGGTTGTTAACAGAATTACATGACCATGACCATGCAGATTTACATGCAGAATTACATAACCATGATCATGTATGAATGCTCACACCTTATGCGCACACGTTTTAGAATTACTGGTAGTTCTGTTCCTCATAGATTGATAGAGTTATAGCCTAAGTAAACGTTACCTATATTAACACATATGTACATCACCTGAACAGGACATATTTTTCCTCCCACATTGGAAATACAACCTTTTTAAAATAGAAATCTCACTGCTGCGTTCAAGCAATAAATGGACATATTTTCAAATATTAGTTTTCGTCTTCTGAAAGCTACAAAAATACTTCAGAATTTCACTCTATTCCATTTGTATACAAAATTGAATATAAACCAATGGATCTGATATACTGCAATTACAAACTAATCATACACAATTTTTGTTATATACTGATGTCATCAGACAAACCAACACAGGCTGCATTTGGTGTGGAATAAAAATGGAAGTGATCCATCTGTATGGACTTGACAGTTACTGTTTGTAGAGATGAAAGGTCAAACTGTCACATGATTTGAAGAAATGGGGAAGTCTTTTTAGTCCTAACACCTAGGATTCTCCATTCAAAGTCAAAGCCAGGTAAAGAAAATAATAATTTAGTATTGGAGCAAAGAAACCCATAAACACATTTAGAATAAATATAAAACAGAAATACAAATACGTACTGGTTAAACACTGCTTTCCCCATTTCAGCTGTGTAGGTATATATGCATGCAGTAGGCACTTCTTCCTTATGCTCTGTAACTATTCTTTTGCCTTTTTTTTTTTTTTTTAGAGACTTCAAAAATGCTTTGGTGCCACTGCTGATGCCATAATGAGAACCTATACCCGCGGGGCACCAACAGTGTTTTTCATACATCTGATCTGCTCCTTGTTGGCTCTCCCAGTTGATGAAAACCATGGTGCTGGAATTCCCTTCCAAAATGGAAATTATGACGGCCACCCCATGCTTTACTTCAATAAGGGAGAGGTGGAGGACCTGCAGCTTAAAGCTCAGGGCACCCACCGACACATAGCAAGCAAGATCCAGGAGGCTGGGCAGACCATGCTGGCTACCCCAAAGGAATACCTCCCTCCCTGGGAACCAGCGGATTTTAGTGCTCGATGGAATGAGATCTACGGGAACAACCTCGGGGTGCTGTCCATGTTCTGTGTGCTTTATCCCGAGACCACAGGGGCGTTGGAGCTGGCTAAAGACTACATGGAGAGGATGGCAGCTCAGCCTAGTTGGTATATTTTTTGTCTTGAATTTTTATTTCTTCAAACAATGCACATTATAAATATTCCCTCCCAGTCTAACAATTTGGAAATTGGAGCCAGGTGATTACTACTTAAAAGGCTTAGGTCTGAGCATATCAAGTCCATGGAGAACGAGTAACAATCTACAGTTTTGTGTCAACCAGAGTTCCATATTTGTTCCAGTGCACATAAAAGACAACAGTCACAGTCTAAGACCTTGAATAGTATGCAGCTACAGTCATTACTGTGCACATCAGACTACAATGCAAATAAAGAAATGCAATTAGCATGTGAGTGAAACAGTACCCTACTGGTGATGCCTGTGGACAAGAGTTCAGAAACGCTGGCTTAGATCAATGTAGCTTCAAATCTGAGCACACATGAGATTGAATTGGGAGTGGGTTGTGCTATCTAGGATTTTAATCAGGGATACTTTTTAAAAGTTATATTATTCTCAGCACAGGCTCCATATCTGCTAAATATCAGGGGATAGAATAGTATTTAACACGTCAGTATAGGTTCAGTAGTGCAGGACAACCCCCTAAAAAAAGTGGATGAATGAATTTCGTGAGCATGTTACAGGAAAACTGCCTCACGTCATGGTGAGAAGAGGCACCACTGGATGAAACAATTGAGATCTTGACTTTGCTTAGAAATTGGAATAAAAATAAGTTGCTCAGTTTTTGTATGATAGGGTCTGTCCTTTCATTTGTTTCTTTTTTTCTATTACAAATTACTGTTGGCTTCTCTATTTTAGTCAATTAACAAACACAACTATTGTATTAAGCTGTTGTCAGTTTAAAGAAGCCATAGAGATATGTGTACTGAGCCCCAAAGAGACAGCTGCCCCCTTTCTCAGTTTCTTTATTACTCATGCCTGTTTCCGTAATGCATTACAATTTTGAATCTGAAAGACTGCATTGTGTAGTTTGGCATAATAGTTATTGTTGTCTTTTCACTGCAGGGCTGGAGTTTGTTTACAGAATAAGTTTCTTTACTAACTTCTAGGTTTGAAATGCACAGATGAAGAGCTGTCAACCCACAGACATTCCCCACAGGCACTCCAGTTTCATAGCAAGGAATATAAGTAGCTTTTTATACTGGAAGGAACCTTGATCTTTCAGTGGTACAGTATACAGTGTGTGTTAAATAAATACATTGATTCACGAAAGATGAGGGAACAGGGAATATGGAGGGACATGGGTTTTTCTCCTATCAATCCAACATGTTTTTTTTTTTTTTTTATTTATTTTTTTTTTTTTATTGCTTTTTCTGTTAGAAAGTATTTATGATATTAGCCTAATACAGTGGTTCCCAGCCTTTTTCAATGTAGGGACCACCTTGGTGTTTGGATTTTTCCCACAGACCACTTGCCACACATTTTTTCACAGCAGCATTCTGAAACAAATGTGTATGTGTATATGTATAATATCAGTACATGTAGAAAGTAAAGTATTTATAAACATACCTAACTATAAGATTCCTGAGCTTGAATCTTCGCTACCAGGTCAGCAAGGAGGCAAAGTGACAAAGTTCCTGTTTCTTTTGTTTAAGTGTTTATTTTTGTCACATTCTGAGTTCTTTGTAGATACATGGTGTCTCAATTTTGCAGGTTTAAGAGTTTTATTTGACAAAACCTCCTGACAAATAATGCACTGGGGCTTGCGTTATCCTCGTATCCAGTAAATGTAAATATGTGCCTTTCCCCATAACCGTTACCTTGTGTAGCAAGTTAATGTATTAATTTCTAATGCAATTTATTGCACTTACTGATTGCGAACTTCTCTCAATGTACATATAAAAGGATAGCTGTATATGGGATTGGTGGCACACAGTCAATAGGATTTATAGCATTTTGGTTAAAAATTATGGTGTCAAAAACAGACTGTACACATTATTTGGCATATAGTCGTGTGAGGTATTGAAACTGGCTGACTAAACCCATATAATAACATGGAGCTGAAATTGATCATTCCCACTGCGGTACAGTTCACAAGTCAAGCTACAAATGTAGCCTCTTCTTGTTTCACATTAACGTCTGTTACTATATAAAGCTAACCTATTGAAATAATGGTATATCCCTATACACCTGGAAACACTGTAACACATACAAGTTTACATACCCCAATAGAAATTTCTAATATTTAGAAATTTATCAAAAACAAATAATTTTAGGAAAAATCTTTTGTAGCAAAAGTTTTGCTTTTGTGGATAAGGAAAAAAAGTTACAAGAAATAGATGTCTACAATTATTTATTTCTGCAATTTGTTTGCAAAACTCCAAAATGCCAGTTCAAAAGTATTCATACCCTGACAAGGAAAATGGAATTAAGAGCTAGTTGAGGCACCTTTAGCAATAATAACCTCTTTTTAAAAACAATTAGGATATTTGTCAATGAGCTTTTGGCACGATTCTTTAGTGATTTTTTTTACCATTCTTCAATGCAAAATTGTTCCAGTTCATTCAAATTCTGAGGACTTGTTCACAGCCTTCTTCAACTCATACCAAAGATTCTCAATCGGATTTAGATCAGGACTTTGACTCGGCCGTTCCAGAACCTTGATTTTGTTCTTCTTTAACCATTCTGAAGGAGATTTTGATGTGTGCTTTGGATCGTTGTTGTTGTTGGAACGTCCAGTTGTGCTTTAAACTAAGTTTTGTAGTGGAGGGTTTCAGATGATTGGCCAATATCTTTTGGTATGCTATGGAATCCATTTTACCATGTATTGGAACTAAATTTCCTGTGCGATCAGAGGAAAAACAGCCTTGTAGAAGGATATTACCACTTACAACGCTTTTATGCTATCTAAGAATGTTCACCTACAATACAGCATTTTCTAGACGTTTCTAGAATTAGGTTCTGCTTTATCATATTGAAATGTCTAGCACCTTGTAGATAATACTATCATATGATCAAAGGGTATGAGTACTTCTGACTTAGCATTTTTTGAGTTTTTTTTGCAAAACAATTGCTGAAATAAATAATTGTAGACATCTATGTCTTGTAATTTTTTTTTCCTCATCCACAAAAGCAAAACTTCTACTACTAAATACTTTTTCCTGAAATTCTTTTTTTTCAAGAAATTCTAGAAACTATAAATTTCCATTGGGGTAAAACTTTTAACTTTTTTTTTAAATTTAGTTGTTCAAATGAGTTAGTAATACCCAATGCTCCGTTCATTGAACAAAAGCAGTAGAATGAGCACAGATTTGGAAGCAGTGCATTTCTGTGAATGCTCTCTAAAAAAATAGAAGTCTGTAATGGTGACAAGTCAAAAGTTATTGAGTTAGTATTTGTTTAGGTCACATTAGAAAGCTGTTTCAGTTAATGGCAGCTTTGAAGGCGATGCTTGGCACTGCATCAAAGGGAGCTGTAATATATTTTAATTTATAAACACACCCATAATAAAAGGAAACAGATAAAGGGGAAAAGTGCAGACTATCACATAGTTACATATCATGTGGTTAAAGATGTTTGTTGTGTTGCTTAGTAATAATAGCAGCACAACGTGTGATTGTGTAGAAACTGTTTTTTGCAAGAATTGCATAACCGAATTTTGGGAGTTGTTTGCAGACCACAGTGAGGATAATGGACATATGAATGTACAGATACTTGGGAGGTCCGAGGGTGTGATAACGAGTGTTTACAGAAGAAGTCAGATAAAGTTCAAGTTCACAGTGTTTTCTTTTTATACACCGCTAGAGTTAAACAATAAAACTCCCCCAAAGTAATAATCCAAAAAACTAAATAATAATGTCCGAAATCACCAGGTTCAGGATGATCCCAATGCATTAATCCAGGGTTTCTGTGAGGCATTCCCAGCAGTGTCAATAGTCCGTCCTTGTCTGTGCTTCTCCAACAAGATATTCACTTGTAATACTGTATTTGATAACCAGCAAAACAATTAGAGTTCAAAACCGTGATTACATACAGTACAGAACTGGAACCGTTACCCCTCACATTCCGATGCTAACCAACCCCTTGGCCCACACGTTCCCCTTATGTACTCCTATCTCCACCTACTGAATCAGTGATACACCTGTTTACTAGTTAACAGGTGTATCAGATAATGGCTGTATTCTGTTAGTAGAGTAATGAAGCATATGTGTGGTTTACCTTCACCAAGATGGCTTACACCGGTACGACGCTGGCAACAACTCCAGTGAAAACAGCCGGTGCGATACTGTTCCACAGTGATACTGTTCCGCAGTGATACCAGTATAAGAAGGCACGTGTGAACAGGGCAAACTATTCAATGATTTTGTTCCACTTTTGTTTCTCTTGTTGTAATAGGGGCCTCCATACTGCCTGGGACTCCATTCACAGGGCAGTTAAAATAACACAAATATTTGTGTTATGTTTATTTCTACAATGATCTGTAATGGCTGTTAAAACATTAACCAAGTCAAGAATAAATGAAATATTAAAACATGTGAAATTCCCCCTACCTCAAACCACAAACAGCAATGAAAGACTTAATCCATGATGCTCAGTCATTAAAACATTCCAATTAGAATAGTGATTTAGAACTATATCATCAGAAAGTAAATCACCCAGTATAATTGCCAGTGAAGATTGTAAAATGTAAATCAATGGAGAAGAATAGCTTCTGGTTTTAAGAAAAGGGATATTGAATTTGAGATCTGTGTCGTGATGCCTGTTTGCCTTGACTAGTTGAATGTATGTAATATAAAATGGCATTTTGAAAAGCCAGTTTCTTTCAGACTAGACAGAAGTAGTATAGTGGTAACCTACAGTAACATCCACTTGTTTTCAACCATTTTGGACCCAATTAACTTAACTTTTAGCTTGAAAAAAACTTCTTTGAAAAAAAAACATTTACAGATTACAGGGCATTCGATAGAGGGAAAGTGGACAATATTTCTTATTTTATATGAATGAATTTATATTTTTCTTTCCAGCTAAAAGTTAATTCAATTTGTCTTAAATGTGTCCCTTTATTTTGCTTAGCTACAATGACAATTTTAAATCTGGAAATAAAATAATCAAAATGTATTCATTGTAGTTCTCTGATACAACAGGAATACAATGTTTATTGGCAACTGATCAAAGGATAAAGAGCAACTAAACATACATTTTAACCCCCACATTTCCTCCATAGAGATGAGAAGTATCTTGAATAAAATGAAGGGTTCTTACAGCAAACCACAGTCATGGTCCTGAAAGAAGGCTGAATGTGGTCAATGTAACCTTTAATTCTTCAGCCACTAAGTTGTAGAACGGTACTAACATTAACATCGGGAAGCGTGTGGAGTATGTTGGAATTACTCTATTAGAATTGTATTCATTTTAGACTTGCCAAAACTACAAGCAGAAGTTTGCATGTTTCATGTATAAAACTTACATGAGAAGACCCATCTGCAAATTAGACTTTTCTCATGAGGTAACATGATTCTTCTGTAAATTTTGGTTGTTCAGTGTAAACTGCAGCAAAGTGTCTTGAGATTTATTGATTGATCGTTGGCCAGTTAATAAAGGCATTTCTTGTGGTGATGTTCTGTGGTGGTGTATTTGTTGTCTCTGTGGTTTAGGATCACCAGAGCAACTTGTATTTCAGTGTTTGCATCACATCATGGCAGCACTTGTATTCTTCAAGAAGGTAACATGCCGGGAAACTGACCAGTTAGTTGAAGCATTTCTGTCTGTCAGATTTATTAACTTTCATGCAGGGATGAAAGGGCACTGCTGGTGGATGGGATTGTTGTTGTTTATGAGCTATTAAAAACTGCCACAGTCCCATAATAGTTTTCAGTTATATGCTAAAAGGTGTTTTCTGGGTTCTGTTTACTACAGTACATTGTTGTATAGGGCACAAGTTTCATGAGAGTTTTATTACATTCTCCGAATAGAATAGTTTTAAACACATTTGCCATTTGTACAAGTCTTGCTGCAATATTTATTATAGCTCAGGCAGCAGAAGCAGAGCTAATGTTTTTATTATACTTCTAATATTTTACACAAAACACCTACATTTCTCATACTTTTCCAATAGAAACTTTAATAAAAAAAAGTAATTCCTTCCCTTGGTTACTCTAAAAGGCTTTCAGCTGTTCACAAATTGGCATGTAGAGGCAAAGTTCCCTTTCAAGTATGAAATGTAACCATTCCGTATGGGTATTTACGAAAGGCCTAAAACCTGAATAAGTAGAGCCTGTGATGTAGTCATGGCCTGTCCCCGAAGCCACAAAAAAACTGCCGTCACAGGAGAGCTGGTTCAGATAAGTACTTACATTTTCTTCTATATATTTCACATTTATTGTGTTTTTACAGAAATTATGTGATATTAAAAATAATCACTATATTAGTTTTACAAATCACTTGTGTTTGTGCCTGTTGTTTGTTATGTCCCACTTCGGCCTTGTGCCCCACGTGAAGCCAGGAGCTAGAGTCGCTCCTTCCCAGGGATCAAGCAACATGTTGGTTTGGCACCCGAGTGGCGCATCCAGTAAAGGCACTCCGTGTGGAATACAGCCTGAACCCTATAGCCTGGTTCAAATCCAGTCTATGTCATTGCCAACCGTGACCAGGGGTACTTAGGGGGCGGTCAGATCTGTGTTGTCCTACGGCACTATGGGTCTGGTGGCTTTGCTGTGGATCCACAGTGTGAAAAATGACAGATTGGCAGGAACACAATTTGTAGTCTGTGTTTCGGCCTCCGTTTCCCGAGTTGCTGGGGGGTTGCAGCGGGATAAAATTAATAATTGGGCATTCCAAATTGGGGAGAAAACCAGGGTAAAAACTGATGACTTTGTGCTCTCCCCCAGGCTGCAGTAGCTCCGGCTGGTGTTATTTATTTCTCCTTTTGGCTTTGGCTAATGACTGTACTTTGCTGAAAAAAGCTTTTTTCGCATTGTGTTTTATATATTTTTCCAGAGGCCTGTCTGCTATGAGGTTTTACTTCACATGTGTTGTGAGAGCAGCTGCTGGTATATCTGCAGCACTGCACAGGACCAGACTTTGCTTTGATCGAGGTTGCTTGCAATCTCTCTCACAGTATCGTCATGCTGTTTTAGTGACAGCTTTAGCATCACCATTACGAACTTGGCTGTCAGTTAATTTTAACAAGCAGGCTTCCCTCAGTCTCGAGTACTGACTGAGTGGTTTTGCCAGTGGCTTGTACAGGTGGGCATCCCTGTACATTGCTACCCACAGTAACTACCATACCATACCGACCTGGTGCTAAAGTCACTGACCCGTTCCTACCTGGTTCTACATGGCCCGCTACTGACCAGTTCTCACGTCCAATGTCCGGTACCAATCCGATCTTCGGGTCTTGACCCTATAGGTTGCTATCCATCAGCAGATTGAGGCAGCACCTGTACATCTGTATACTGTACAGGTGCTTGCTTCTTGCATTATGCCTGGGTTTCATCCCTGCGAGACATACAAGGCCAGTCTACCAATTGAGGACAAGCACAGCGGATGTTCTTCCTGTCTGTGGCCAGAGCATGCCAAGGAAGCACTGCTGAACCACAGTTTTTGCGAGTTTTGTGCACTTTTCTCTAAGCGCACGCTTGAGAAACGTTTATCCTACAACTCTACGGAGCGCTCTGTGTCCCTTATTCCAACGCAGTGCTCTTACCCATCACCCTCTGTTAGAGAGGTGGCTGCATCCTCACCCCATGGCTCTGTGCCAAGGGAGACTGGACAACGTACCCAGGAGAGTAGCCCACGCAGGAAACTGTATTCACGGCGCTGTGTGGAATGGCAGGATAGTGCAAGGTGTGTGGAATCCCCTTTGGCAGGTTCTCCACATGTTTTGGAGTTTACCTGACCAAGCAGAATTTTTTGCAGGATGTTCAAGGGAGACATGTGCTTTTCCATCTAGATAACACAGTGGTGGCTTACATCAACCACCAGGTTGGCCAGTCTCCATTACGTTGCCCGCAAGTTTTAGCTCTGGGCATACAAGAACCTCCTCTCACTGTGGGCAGAACATCTGCCTGGGGTGACAAACTTAGCGTTGGACCTCCTCATAAGGTGAGTTCCCAGTGCCTCACAGTGGTGGCTTCATCCCGAGGTGGTTAGCCTCATTTGGAAGAGTTTTGGAGGGCATAGATCTCTTTGCCTTCCAGGAATCAACCCACTGTCCCCTCTGGTTCTCCACAATAGGAGGCGGGAACCTGCTGGCTGTAGATGCCTTGGCACACCAGTGGCCGAGGCAACTGTTATATGCCTTCCCACCACTCACCCTGCTCCTGCTATGTTGTAGAAAATCAAGCAGGGGCTTTCTAATAGGATCATTGACACCCTGCAAATGCCAGAGCTATGGGTACAATTGGGGTGTTTTTCAGATGTCTACCTCGTGGGTTCTATTTTTGTGGGATCTTTTTGACTAGGGGAAATCCCCCTCCACATTAAATGTCTATCTGGCAGCCATTTCAACTTGCCATGTCAAAATTGACTTGGTCTCCCCAGTAGCTCACTTCCTGGCGGGGCAATCTTTGAAAGGGGCTCGGTGGCTCCGGCCACCTATAAAGGACACTGTCCCTCGCTGAGGGTTAAATGTGGTGCTTAATCCCCTCATGAAGTCTCCATTTGAGCTGAGCTGAAATATTTATCGATCAAAGCAGCTTTCTTGCTTGCTATTACCTCCGCAAAGCAGGGGAGTGAGATTCAGGCGTTCTCCATTGCAAAAGCCTGCTTAGATTTTACAGAGGCCAGGACAATGGTTACGCTCCGTACCAATCCTGCCTTTTTGCCGAAGACAATCTTGGCATTCCATGTCAACCAGTCTGTGAAATTGGATTCTCTTCATTGGCCTCCTTTCCAGCCTCACAGAGAGTGACAGCGCCATACGCTCTGCCCAGATTCGGCCTTGGCATACTATGCTGACAGGACGAAAAGTTGGAGGCAATCAGAATTTTTTTTTTCTCTTATGGGGTGAAGTCTCATGGTCAAGCCATGTCTAAGCAGAGGCTGTCTAAGTGGATAGCAGACACAATCAGGACTGCCTATTAGCTGGCCAACTTGCCCTCTCCAGAAGAGCTCACTGCCCATTCCACCAGGCGCATGGCAACTCGTTGGCTTTATTCCAGAGAGCATCTGTCAAGGACATTTGCAATGCAGCAGTGTGGTCTACTCCCCATTCATTTACTAGGTTCTCTGAAATAAAAATGTAACCATTGGCCTTTAAGGTCACTGCGTGCACGATTGCAGCAGGCTTAAAGGAAAAATGACGTTGAGGTCTGTGACCACAGTGCTTTTGTGTCACAGGCTCTACAAGCAGGTTTGATATATCTTATTCGGGTTTCAGATCTTTCTAAGGTAAATACCCATATGATAATGGTTACATTTCTATTTCAGGTAACCAGGGTTATGATATATAATGTGTTTTTTTTTTATTCATCCTAAATCCTGTTGGTCATTAGTTATACTGTTAATATTATAGCATTCAATCATGTAACAAACAGCAGAGAACTTTGTTTCTGAACAAAACTACAACACTGCTAAACAAAAGTAAATCAACCAGGTTCTTATCCATTTATTGTACTTACTATTTGATCTTAATGGAATTTAACTATAAGTTTGACTGCTCTTAGTTGAAATCGCTCTCAAACTTAATTATTTACTGTATTTATATTCTCTTATTTACTACTGACTTTATTGTATTTTATAACTGGTCTTATCTGTAATGTGATATCTGGATAAGTTTGCCTGCAAAGAAATAAAATAAATAATAAACCCAAAGCCATCAAATACTGTTTTGTTCTCTACACTGTACTATAGAGCATTGTTCATGTGTTTGTGGCACAGTGATTTACAATGAACTTGTTTTTTGGTTCTAGGTTGGTAAAAGATGCTCCTTGGGATGAAGTACCTCTAGCTCACTCACTTGTTGGATTTTCTACTGCATACGACTTTCTTTACAACCACCTGAGCAAATCCCAGCAGCACAGGTTTCTGGAGGTGATTGCCAATGCCTCCAGGTACATGTATGACAAGTCGTACAGCCAAGGATGGGGGTTTCAGTATCTGCACAATCACCAACCTACTAACTGCGTGGCCCTATTGACAGGAAGCCTTGTACTAATGAACCAAGGTAAGGTATCTTCAGAGCATGCTCAAACCTGCAGCATTAAGTGTGACTGGAAGAGAAATCAAATGAAGCCTCAGTTCTCATATCAGTATATTCAGTGAGGTTGGAAGAAAATCAGGTTGTGTTTTCTGTTCAAAGATCCATTACTGATTGACAGAGCCTTCTCTGCTACACATGTTTTTATATATATATATATATATATATATATATTTTTTTTTTTTTAGAGCCTAATTATTGCTCCTTTACTTGTGACAGGCTCAGGTGTGTCTAAACAAGCTCATAGTAACATATACAACCTCTTTGCGATGAGAGCCTTATTTCTATCCCTGTAATCAACATTATTTTTTAAAACTTTGACAGAAACCACACTGTAGAAACTCAAATGACTCATAAGTATGTTTCTTAAAACGAGAAAGCTTCCTTAAAAGAGTACTAAGCAATGATTGTATTGTGTCTAAATCTTTTCATTCTTTGATGTTTATTTTACTTAGGATATCTGCCAAATATGTGGGTCATTCAAAGTTCATTTCATTCTGAGAAACTGAATGTTGCTCTTGAGTTGCTCTTAATTTATTTGCTACAACTTGTGAAAGATTAGTGTACATAAACTACCCTGTTTCTGTGGCAGGGGTTTGGTAGAGGAACTTGTAAATGTCTATGTGGAAGTTTTATGAAGCAAGAATGTACTGAAGTGATTAAGTTGCAGTTACATTTTGCCTCAAACACACTTGGCAGTGGCAGTGTGACTATTGCCCGGCCATTGGAAAAGGTAATTGTCAAAGGAAGAGATACTGGAGTCTTTGGTTGCAAATGAGTGTAAATCCAAGACCCACTAGATTATATGAAAAGGCTACTGGTTAATTCAGAGATGTGTTGTTTATTGAGGGCTGTGCCTCCTCTTGAGTGTAATTTTACAAACTTCAACTCAAGCCTTTATCGTGTTCCTAGAAAATAAGAACCTCATATTTATTCAGTATACTTAGTGTTTCTTTACACCATCACCATCCTTTGTCTGTTTCAATTTGTATTGGAGACTTGCCATAAATATAGTTGAAAGGCTTAGAGCCCTCCCTCCCTTCTGAGGTCGGCTCCTCCTGTACCACAAGGCAAGTCCAAGGGCCAAACTATGCAATCTTTCCATCTTTCTTTAATCTATTCCTCAGTCTTTGAACTATTTACAATGATAATTGTCTGCAGGGCAGGCCTACAAGAATCAGCAGTTTGGTTACTGACAGGATACCAGGCTGACCTGTGCTTATTAATACCTTTAACCAGATGGCTTTCCTACAGTTATGTACTGAGATAATCAGTAAGCAATGCTACCAGGAATAACGTAAGTTCTTTGAGGAATCTTTTCATATCTTGAATGTAACTGTTTTTTAAAAAGTAAACAAACAAATAAATCACAGTGTAGCACACTCTGTGTACTAGTTTACCGAGCAACAGTGTTTACATAACGGATCCGCTGCTAACCTTGTTTCTGGCTAATGTGTACAAGCCACAGCAACCCCTTTTCTTGTTTTTTTGTCCTTCAGGCCTAATTAAACATTCGTCCTGTTCTGCCAAACTAACACCCTCTATGTTTGCTGTGTTAAAATGAAGTTACAACAAACAGCGTGCATGTATTCAAGCAGTGGGACTCCAGCTCATAGCAAAATAAGTGATCTGCTATAAATCTGATTATGAAACTGGAGGTCAAACTGAGTGTAATGTTTCTATAAATCAAAGCTGAAGGCCTTTTCATGTGTAAGTTCTGAAGTTTACTGGGCAGAATTGTCAGTCGGCCAAGAACTATGTTAAGAAGAAAAATGATAAAGTATGCTGGAATCGGTAAGCAAGTTTTTTATACTGTTGATTTTTTTTACAGATTAATTTTTGTGTATTTAAATATTTAAAGACACAAGTGCACCAGTCCTTTATCACATTCATCATTTTCAGACATTAATAATCTAGTCCAGTGATATGTGGGAGCAGTCCTGCACAGGGAATTGATTATACTGTAAAAGGCTTTAGTGGAACACCGTGATTGATTTAGGGGCTGTTTTTTTTTTTTTTTTTTTTTTTTTTTTTTTTAAACACGTCTGAGTTTAGGACATGCCCTGCGACTGCAGATTATGAATTTAGACGTAGTACCTAAACCTACTGTAACCACTCAATTTCTCAGCGATGGTTAATAAAAAATACAGTTGCTTGCTTAACATGTCTGGATGCATTGCTGTTGCATTCTGCCCTTTCAAGAAAAGTAACAGAGGAACTTGACTAACTTGAACAAGACGGTAATCAATCAAGTAACAGTATATTCAAACATTTTAATACATCAATTATGTAACAAGATTAATAAATTTGATTAATCACTCAATTTAGATAATATTGAAACATAATAGCTTAAAATTAGTCACAAAAAACATAAACATCAATTGAATTTTTAAATGTATGTTATGAAGTACAAAAGTTAGTTGAAATTTGCATCCCTTGCACCCCCACACTGGCCCCGAGTATGTCAGAGGCATGTTAACACGTGGCTTGTTCTTCCTGTTTAGATTTACTTTGTAAATCATTTTGTGATTTAGCCATCACATCCTCTTGACTTTGTAAAAGTGTAAAGTACCCCTGTGGCCTCGTTAGAGCTTGTCAACATGTCTAATCTAACAACAAAAAAACTGTTTTGTTTTTGTCATTTTTCCAATTTTATTCATGTTTCTTTTTTTTATTAGACTTTTAATAGACTTTTATCTTAGTAATTTTACAATTAAAACTACATTTTTTGTCTGTTTTTAAATTTCTGTTTTATTACATTTTGTAGTTAAATAACACTAGCATCTTTTTAATTGATGAGGACCAGTGGACGATCATGGAAAAGTCATTCTAAGAAGTATGTATTGTTCAGTCTTATTTTCCACAAGGCAATGGATTTACCAGACTTGGAATCTGGCAGCAGCAATTTATCCTCTGCACTTTCCTGGCATGTGTTCCTGCTGGGGGCTCTCAGGGGTGAAACCTTGACAGTCTCTGCATGCAAATTCCAGCGGCATGAAGATGGCCCTGTATATATAGTCACAGTAACTGGTTACACAGACCGCAGTCTTAAATAACTATATAATGCCCAGTCTGCTGAAGCTTGGAGGAAGAGAATGTGGTATGAGCTGTAATCTTTTTCAATCAAAGGAAGTGTGCTTCGAGGAGCTCATGTCCACATTATTCAGTATGATCTCAAATGTCATGAGACAAGAAAAGGTACAAGCAGAGTCAATGGAAACCCGCCCCCCACCCCAATGTTGCAAATAGTATGCAGCAAAACAAAATGATGCTGTGATAGCGGTCAAACAGGCTTTTCCATGCATACAAACAGAAAGTGATAATACTATTTATACTCTGGTGGAAGTTGGGGATATAGTGGATGCTGTACATACATCATCCTGGAAAAACTGTTGGACTATCCAGCCATGCATATGTAGTATTTTGCAGAGCCACCATTAATGTTTAGGAGACCACTGGAGACCAGTCGGGGTACTCTCTGTGGTCGTGATTTTCTTAGGTCTGCCCGTTCTGGCATATATAAATGTTTTCTCCATTGTCATCTATATCTTTGTAACCACTTACTGAAATTATAAACATTCTTTATGACAAATCCTCACAGATTTAAGATGAGAGTTTAGAGTTATTCATACTAGGCTGTATAATGAGAACTGTTTATGCTAGTCTATATTACATATGTGACTATAAATACTGTGCAAAAAATGCTGTTTTAGCATTTTTATGAATTGAGGAGGAAGATATCTTCCACTAATAAAAATGACGTAATCATTCAGAACTGCAAACATTTGCAGATGCAGTGTCCAGCTGGCTCTGTTTCATGGCTTGCTAAGAGGGCACATGTGATTCACTCTCATATGGAAACTCTATACAGCAGGTGAAGGTGGGAAAATTCCAAGAGCAAAAACATGCATGTTGACACACACTTGTGGATCATCTTATGATGTGTCTTTTTAGTGGTTGGGGTAACTTAGCTGGTCTATGTAAGAGTATTTATGGGCTAAATACAAGCACCTTTTATGAAATAAACCCTCAGTTTATTATTATAATTCGATTATACATCAAATCAAAAACATTTTGCAAGTGAAGCTTTCCAAATAAAAGTCATAGTGTTTCTTTCATTCTTCTGTGTTTTAGCAGTGTACTAAATGTTAAGTGCATGTCTTATTATTATAAAGAGAAACTTCAAGCACTTAGTTAACCTGTTCAGTGCCTTTGACAAGAGGTCTTGTCATTTTACAGTTTCTCCTCATGTGCCATAAAGGTTGTAAAAGTTGGAGTCATTATGATAAAAAAAAAAAAGTTGAGTACAATTACATACATATTTAGCAGCAGTATTACAGAATAGTCCAGAATATGAATTATTCCACAAGGTCCTGTTAACATATGCCGTCAGAAATCATGTTACTTCCCCTGTAATCTCAACAGAGAAGTTTATTCTTCAGCTCGAACTGAAAGGGTTAAGCTGATGATCTTACTGCCAAGGTTCATGACAATTGGATAAGCGCTTGTCTAGATATATGAACAAATGTAAGAAGTACCTGTGTGAAATATGACCGCGTCCACTATATTACCTTCCCAGAAGATTTCATCCCCAGAGGGGGATAATAAGGTTGTCTTTAAGAGACAATTTACCTCAGCCTCCAAGCGGTATTAATTCACAGGTTTTTATATCGCAATATTGAATATTAGACTGCATTTATTCTGTAAAAATCTACACCCCCTTGAACTTTTTTCACATTTCGTTGTGTCAGTGCCTCAGAGTTTCATGCATGTAAATGAGGATTTTTTTCCACTTATCTACACACCATACTCCACACTGTTAAGGGGAAAAACGTTTTTATGAGAAAAAAATTATATATTAAAAATACAAAACTGAAAGATCATAATCGAATAAGTCTCCACCCCCCTGAGTTAATACTTGATGAAAGCACCTTTGGCAGCAATTACAGCTATGAGTCTGCTGGGATAGGTCTCTGCCAACTTTGCACACCTAGATTTGGCAATATTTGACCATTCTTCTTTACAAAACTGTTCAAGCTCTGTCAAGTTCCGGGGAGCGTTGATGGACAGCAATCTTCAAGTCATGCCACAAATTTTCGATTGGATTTAGGTTCGGGCTCTGACTGGGCCACTCAAGGACATGTATCTTTTTGTTCCTTAACCACTCCAGTGTAGCTTTAGCTGTGTGCTTTGGGTCATTGTCATGCTTAGAGGTGAACTTCCGTCCCAGTTTCAGCTTTCTTGCAGAGGGCAGCAGGTTTTCCTCAAGGACTTCTCTGTACATTGCTCCGTTCATTTAAGCTTATATCTTGACAAATGCCCAAGTCCCTGCTGATGAGAAACATCCCCATAACATGATTCTGCCACCACCTTGCTTCACAGTAGGGATGGTGTTGTTTGGGTGATGCGCTGTGTTGGGTTTGCACCAAACATATCGCTGTGAATTTAGGCCAAAATGTTAAATTTTAGTTTCGTCATATCACAAAACATTTTGCCACATGACTACAGAATCTCCTGAGTGTTTTTTTGCATACTTCAAACAGGATTCAAGGTGGGCTTTCTTGAGTAATGGCTTCTTTCTTCCTACCCTACCATAAAGGCCAGATTTCTGGAGTGCTTGGGATATTGTTGTCACATGCACACTTTGACCAGTCTTCGTCATGAAAGCCTATAGCTCTTGTAAAGTTGCCTTTGGCCTCTTGGTAGCCTCTCTGATCAGTCTCCTTCTTGCTCAGTCATCCAGTTTGGAAGGACTGCATGATCTGGGCAGGATCTTGGTGGTGCCATACACCTTCCACTTCTTAATAACACCGTGTAACAATTTTTAATTTTTTTTTGGGTTCCTGGGTAGTAAGTGTTATTTCCTAATTGCTTATGCCTCAAAAGTATAGAAAATGGCTATTATTCCCCACAAACTTTGCATTTGTGACCAGGACAGTGATATTTTGAAATTTACCTATTTTCCAGAACATTCCAGATAGATTCAGTGCTGAGTAAACTTGGAGTAACTTCTAGAACTTTCCAGTAATATAGTAGTATAAATACAGGGGCCTTAAGCCCACCAGTTCTGTTTAGTTCCAGCTGCCTAAGTGGATACATATCTGCATTTTTCTGAGATGGCATCAAGAGGCTGCAATGATGGCATTCCCAATGGGTCTCCAAGGCGGTTTTACCAAGTTTCCCTGCTATCTTTGCCTTTGGGACAGCAGGGACACCAAGGCGCACTACCACAGGTGGGACTGGCCACAGCAGACCGAGTTCTCTGTGGGGAGGAACAACGTCAAGTGGGAGCCACTGGTGGACCCCCGGAAGGTGCTGATGCCACCACTGCACATCAAATTGGGCCTTATGAAACAATTTGTCAGAGCTCTAGATAAGGAGTCGGCAGCCTTCAAGTACCTTCAAGACTTCTTCCCTAAGCTGTCTGAGGCAAAGGTCAAAGCCGGTGTCTTTGTCGGACCACTGATAAAGAAGATCCTGGAGTGCTGGAATCCTGGGAAGCGGCTTGGAACAGCTTTGTCGCAGTGGTTCAGGGCTTCCTGGGCAATCACAAGGCCGAAAACTATGTGGAGCTGGTTGAGACTCTGGTGAAGAACTACGGCACAATGGGCTGTAGGATGTCCCTCAAAGTCCATATCCTTGATGCTCATCTTGATAAATTCAAGGAGAACATGGGAGCGTACTCGGAGGAGCGAGGCGAGTGCTTTCACCAGGATATACTGGACTTTGAACGCCGCTAAAAAGGACAGTATAACAAGAACATGATGGGAGACTACATTTGGGGGCTGATTTGTGAAAGTGATTTACAGTATAATTGTAAATCCCGAAAAACTACTCACTTCTAAATCTTTTGTAATCATTTTTGTATTACTTTAGTATAAGTACATGTTCATTTAGATTCATATGTTGTTTTTTACTGACTTTATGTGAACGAAAAGACCGTTTTCTCACTGGAAATAGGTAAATTTCAAAATATCACTGTCCTGGTCACTAAAGCAAAGTTTGTGGGGAATAATAGCCATTTTCAATACTTTTGAGGCATAACCAATTTGGAAATAACACTTACTACCCAGGAACAAAAATTGTGTTACATAGTGTAATCATCTTGACCGTGCTCCAAGGGATATTCAAGACCTTTGAGTCACTACAATTTAACACAGGTGTAGGCCACTTAACTTGATGCGAGATTTTGAAGGCAATTGGGTACACCTGAGCTAATGTAGGATTGCTATTACCATCATAATGTACAGTATGGGTTTAGAAGCACTACATGCACATTTTCGCCACAGCAGGATATTTGGGTAGGAGTCTCATACATCTTATGTTCATTTCTAACTTTGATCAATCACACAATTTGTCTTGTCTATATTTGATACAGAGACATTATTTATTTTGAAGCCAGGATGTTAGTTCAGCATTGACTACACTGGGAGTGCCAGGACTCATTCTTGGCTCTGAGTTCCTCACTACCACAGCTTGATGTATGCAGTCAAATTGTTGGGCTTGTTGCCCAGCTTCTGCTCCAGTTGAAATGCACACATTTTTTCAGCATGTTAAGGCATAGATGTGGCATGATTCCTACCTAACCTTCATACTGAAACCTTAATCTTCATACAACTCCACCTACTTCAATCTAACAGTCTCACAATCAATATAGTTTGTAGCTATATTTGAGAACCATTGATGCAATTAAAACAAAACTTTGCAGAGGAGGTTTTAAAATATTCAAATACGCTGTCTGGCCTTTATGTTAGGACTGGGCCATCATTGGCCCTGATCATGACGAAAAGTTTATTGTTCAAGTTCATCCCAAAAGTGATCTGGGGATTTTGGTGGCTATGGAAGATGGTTGCATTATTGTCATCACCATGAGACTATGTTTCCCAGAACAATGTACGTACCTTGCACCTCGAGTTTGGATATTATTAATAATAGGGGTATTGGTTGCAGCTGAGTTGGACCTGAGGCACTACAAGCTGAATTGATTTGCTCAAGGCCACAGTTATGTATTCGCTATGCAGAGATGTAAACCATCTTACACTTTTTGTATTTTTTCTTTTGCTCATGCTATTCCACCAAATAGTCTCTGCAAGAAATCATACATTGCTAGCAATTAGACTATTGCATGTAGAAAAAGGCTGTGTTTCTCCTGCTGGCTTGTATTCTGTGTGTTGCAGGTAGTGACATGATTTAGAGGGTAGGTCAGCCCTGTTAACTAAGTAGCTGGAATGTGCTGATCAATCTACAAGCTCCTATCTCCTCAGCATGACCATATCAAAACAGGACAGATCTCATTATAAACGCTGACAATAATTAGACAGCACATTTTTTTAGATTAATTTGTGCCTCATTATCATAAAACAACATACAAAATTGCTTAGTGCTGGTGTCATTGGAATAGGAGGCCATAGTGTGATTGATCAAAGTTAGAAATGAACATAAGATGTATGAGACTCCTACCCAAATATCCTGCTGAGGGGAAAATGTGCATGTGGTGCTTCTAAACCCATACTGTACATAATGATGGTAATTGGTAAATTGGCACACACACACACTGACACACACACACATGTACACACACACACTGGCACGCACACACCCTGACATGCACACACGCAAACACACAAAAACATGCATGCACACACACACATGCACAAAAACACGGATGCATGCACACAAACAAGCACATGCACACAAACACGCACATGCATGCACGCACACAAACACACACACAAACACTCACATACTCATACACACATATACGCACACGCACGCACACACATACACAAGCACACACACAAACACACAAACATACACACAAATACGCATGCAGACACAAACACACACACACACACACAACAATGTTACAGGATACAAAACACTTGTGAGGACTTCTACTGAGAGTCACTATATTTTTATTTACTATTTCTAACTACCATTTACTATTTCTAACTACACACATAAGAACATAAGAACATAAGAAAGTTTACAAACGAGAGGAGGCCATTCGGCCCATCTTGCTCGTTTGGTTGTTAGTAGCTTATTGATCCCAAAATCTCATCAAGCAGCTTCTTGAAGGATCCCAGGGTGTCAGCTTCAACAACATTACTGGGGAGTTGATTCCAGACCCTCACAATTCTCTGTGTAAAAAAGTGTCTCCTATTTTCTGTTCTGAATGCCCCTTTTTCTAAACTCCATTTGTGACCCCTGGTCCTTGTTTCTTTTTTCAGGCTGAAAAAGTCCCTTGGGTCGACACTGTCAATACCTTTTAGAATTTTGAATGCTTGAATTAGGTCGCCACGTAGTCTTCTTTGTTCAAGACTGAACAGATTCAATTCTTTTAGCCTGTCTGCATATGACATGCCTTTTAAGCCTGGAATAATTCTGGTCGCTCTTCTTTGCACTCTTTCTAGAGCAGCAATATCTTTTTTATAGCGAGGTGACCAGAACTGAACACAATATTCAAGATGAGGTCTTACTAGTGCATTGTACAGTTTTAACATTACTTCCCTTGATTTAAATTCAACACTTTTCACAATGTATCCAAGCATCTTGTTAGCCTTTTTTATAGCTTCCCCACATTGTCTAGATGAAGACATTTCTGAGTCAACAAAAACTCCTAGGTCTTTTTCATAGATTCCTTCTCCAATTTCAATATCTCCCATATGATATTTATAATGTACATTTTTATTTCCTGCGTGCAGTACCTTACACTTTTCTCTATTAAATGTCATTTGTCATGTGTCTGCCCAGTTCTGAATCTTGTCTAGATCATTTTGAATGACCTTTGCTGCTGCAACAGTGTTTGCCACTCCTCCTACTTTTGTGTCGTCTGCAAATTTAACAAGTTTGCTTACTATACCAGAATCTAAATCATTAATGTAGATTAGGAATAGCAGAGGACCTAATACTGATCCCTGTGGTACACCGCTGGTTACCACACTCCATTCTGAGGTTTTTCCTCTAATCAGTACTTTCTGTTTTCTACATGTTAACCACTCCCTAATCCATGTACATGTGTTTCCTTGAATCCCAACTGCGTTCAGTTTGAGAATTAATCTTTTGTGCGGGACTTTGTCAAAAGCTTTCTGGAAATCTAAATAAACCATGTCATATGCTTTGCAATTATCCATTATCGATGTTGCATCCTCGAAAAAATCAAGCAAGTTAGTTAGGCACGATCTCCCTTTCCTAAAACCATGTTGACTGTCTCCCAGTACCCTGTTACCATATAGGTAATTTTCCATTTTGGATCTTATTATAGTTTCCATAAGTTTGCATATAATAGAAGTCAGGCTTACTGGTCTGTAGTTACCTGGTTCAGTTTTGTTTCCCTTTTTGTGGATCGGTATTACGTTTGCAATTTTCCAGTCTGTCGGTACCACCCCTGTGTCAAGAGACTGCTGCATGATCTTGGTTAGCGGTTTGTAAATTACTTCTTTCATTTCTTTGAGTACTACTGGGAGGGTTTTTAGCTCCCTTAGCAATGTTTATTTCTATTTCTCTCTTGGCTTTTCTAACTTCCTTTTTGACTTGCGTTTGCAGTTCTGTGTACTCTTTCTGCGTACTTTCTTTTTGGTCCTTTTTTAATGCTCTGTAAAGTGCCTTTTTTCGCTGAATATTTTTTTTAATTGATCTATTAAACCATTTTGGCAATTTAGTTTTACATTTAGATTTGTCTACTTTAGGGATGTAATTGTTTTGCGCCTCTAGTACTACATTTTTGAAGAACAACCATCCTTCTTCTGTGGGTGTTTTCTCTATTTTACTCCAATCTACTTCTGTTAGTCTCTGTTTCATACCTTCATAGTTTGCTTTTCTAAAATTGTAAACCTTAGCTTTAGTCTTTACTTTTGGGGATTTAAAAAACACTTCAAATGAGACCATGTTGTGGTCTGAGTTTGCCAGTGGTTCTCTGACCTCTGTTTTAGTTATTCTATCTTCGTTATTTGAAAAGACTAAATCAAGGCATGCCTCCCCTCTAGTGGGTGCCTTCACAAATTGTGTTAGGAAGCAGTCATTTGTCATTTCCACCATTTCTATTTCATCCTTCGCGCTACCCACCGGGTTTTCCCATTTTATTTGGGGGAAGTTGAAATCCCCCATTAGTATGGCTTCTCCTTTGCTACACACATTTCTAATGTCATTGTATAACAGATTATTGTGCTCACCGTCTGAATCTGGCGGTCTATAGCATGCTCCTATTATTATGCCTTTTGAATTTTTGTCTGTTATTCTGACCCATATTGATTCGGTTTTATTTTCTTTGTCCAGGTTTAACACCTGGGCTTCAAGACTGTTTCTTATGTATGGCGCTACCCCTCCTCCTCTTCTGTCCTGCCTGTCTTTCCTATACAGTGTATACCCACAAATATTATATTCGTCCCCATCACTCTCAGATAACCACGTTTCTGTAACACCTATCACATCATAGTTACCTGTTAGTGCAGTAGCTTCAAGTTCTAGAATTTTGTTTCTGATACTTCTAGCATTTAATGGTTGTCTTACCTGAGTTGTTGTTCTTGTTTTGATGCGGTCTCCCTTCTGTTTTTTTGTTGATTTCTCCCACACGAGTAACTTGTTTTTATCCTATTGGCTGCTGTATGATTAGGGATGCGGAACGTTAAACAAACCAATGTCATGGCATTCATACAACTAATATAAACAATTATTTCTTTCTTCTGAACTGCTGTGCCTCATAATAGCCACATATTTATAAGGCAACATCCAGATAGAGTTTGTCAGGTGCAATTCATTAGCCATGAGCGTTTCTGATTTGGGAGTTGCCCTTCTGTTATCATTGTGTAGTTGGCTAGCGTTAGGCATTTGAAAAATGTTATGTTTCTAAACAAAAGATACCAGACCCATATTGTATCAATGTGCAGATTATTCTTTTTTTTTTGCTCCAGGTGAAACTTAACCAGGTTTTTTTTATGGCAAGGGATAATCAAAAAAAAAAAAAAAAAAAAAACATTGTCACAAGGAGACTTTAAAATAGGAATTAGTAGGACTAGTTTGCAGTTTCAGTCCGAAACCCCAGGCAGCCTGCCAGCCAGTGTGCCAGCAGAGGAAGGTTTGAAGTAATGGCCAGAAGGGAGCTGGAAGAAGTTCTGAGCAAGCTGTTGAGACAGGAATATGAAAACCAGAATCAGTATATTTGCCAATGTGCAGGAAGAAAAACTCCCATACACTGCTGTCATATTTTCTAGCATACAAACAAAAGGCAAGCCCTTCACAGTATTCATATACTATAGTTACCTAACACACCTGTGTTCTTTCTTAATAATGATGATAGGAAAACAGGTTTCATTCGACTTTATGAAGCAAATTTAGATAATTCTAAACTTTTGGCCACAGCTATAATGATAAAGAATTTCAACAAGTGTATGCAAAGCAAAGTAAAACATATGCATTTTTCTTTAACTACTTGTGTTTAATATTTTAGTATCGGTTTAGTATTTTATCTGTTTAGTATTTCACATGAATTTATTTGGTGGCTGATTTTAATTGGCTTTGTAAATGGAAAACATGCTCAAAGGCTGTACTTCTCCAGCTTAAAAAAAAAAAAAAAAGAATATGCATAAGTAATGCCAGTTTTTTATTTTGAGTAGATAGTTAATCACTTTCTTTAACAGAATCCATCCATTTGCATTATGTTTCCTAATGCACCACATTAGGGCCTGACTGCTGCTTGGAAGTACAGTGGAGTGGAGTTTTTTGACCCGAGTGGATTAGAAAGTCATGAGAATGTGTTTTAAATCATTCAATGAGATTAACATCCAAGACTGTAAAAGATCAGGCTGTTTTTTTTTTTTTTTCGGGGTGGGTTCTGGGATTGATCAACTAGATCATTTTTCTTTTGTTCCTTCATCCTCGGAGGCTGATCTGCAGGGAGCCAAGGGCTCAGTCGGTAGCAGATTTCACATGCACTGGATATGTAGAAACTATACTGGTGGTGGGAGTGATGTTCTTCTGGTATTATTTTGTATTTTACCATTTTGAATATCCAGATGTCATTTTTCCAGTTTTGGCTTTGAAGGTTGCATGAAAAACAGTGTGTAGTTTTGCAAAAGTTTTGGTAAATGTATTGCGTATACATTAAAAGTGTTTTAAATTACATATGTTGGTAAAATGTCTTTGTAATCTAGGAAAGGACTGTGTTACACAATATTAGCACTGCTCAACTGAGGGCTGTATCAATCTATTATTCAAATACCAAAAGAAAGATCCTACTGTACTTTAACTTGGATTTCTAAGAAATGATCTGTTTTGATTAAAAGGATGTTGACAGATCATTATACTAAGAGTAGGGAATCTCTTTTGTATTGTCCTAATTTAAAAGGAAATAAGAATTTGGGCATTCAATTACTTTGGCCTCTATTCACAAAATTCTTGTGGCATTTATCTTGATGGTTGTTAAAGAAACCAGCTGGAGTTTAGAACAATTTCTTTGTCATGAAGATTCAGGGGGTCAGGGTGTTATTGAAGACCATCATCCCCGAGGAAGAAGTACGGCAGTCTCAAATTACCTGGGAAATCCAACCCCAATAATTCAATCTTTCAAATACACTGTATGACAAAGGTATATCAATAAATAATATATATATATATATATATATATATATATATATATATATATATATATATATATATATATATATATTAGTATATCTATAGATATAGTAATAGATCTCTCAAAGTTCCTTGCCCCTTTAACTCAGGACCCAGAAATAGATGTTTTAAATACACAAAATCAAATTCAAATAGACATAAACAAAACAAACACCTAGCTCTTTCTAGAGCACTAACTACACACACAGGAACCTAACTAACACAGGACAGCTAAGCGGTTTACCTGTAACACAAATTAACAAAACAGTACACACAAAAACGGCTTTCTCACACTACCTTTTTTTTTTTTTTTTTTTTTTTTTACTATGATTGAACACACCTTCAATCAGGCTCCTCACACACCAGCAGCCCTGAACAAACTGACTGCTTTCTTTAAATACATATATATATATATATATATATATATATATATATATATATATATATATATATATATATATATATATAACCCTGGTAAAGTAAAGCAGTTTATTGAATACCGAATAGCTAGATGAATTAAGAAGTGATTCAGTTCTGCTGTTCACAAAGTTAGAGATTGTCATCAGTAAGAATAAATAAGCAAAAGGATAAATCAAGTAATCAAGCTTAAAGTCTTACCACAGTCAATGGTAATGTTTTGTGCATCTGTTCAGTTATCACGCTCTCCCCTGTGCACAGGTGCTATACTTTGAACTTTTTGGTTTTGAAATCACTTACTATTGTATCTGTTTAGAAAACCTATGCTTTCAGTTGACCTGAAATCCTATGTCTTTTCTATTATAGGGTACCTTCAGGAAGCCTACTTGTGGACCAAGCAAGTTTTTGCAATAATGGAGAAGTCACTGGTACTCCTGCAAGATGTTACTGATGGATCCTTGTATGAAGGAGTGGCTTATGGGACCTACACCACCAGATCCCTCTTTCAGTACATGTTCCTGGTCCAGAGACACTTTGACATCAGCCACTTTGACCACCCCTGGATCAAACAGCACTTTGCCTTCATGTATCGAACTATCTTGCCAGGTAAAAGGCTATACTATGTTTTGTTATTTTACTGAAGGAAACCATACAGTTTATAGTTAACCATATTTGGTCAATGTCATGAGACGCGTAGAAGCAAGCAATAACACACAACAGGGTGTGCAGTCGTTATAAAATGACAGCAGGGCCTGGGTTCACGAGACAAAGTTCCTTCAACCACCCAGGACTACCACTGGATAGTGTGTGCTTTTGCACTTATAAAATGATAGCAGGGCCTGGGTTCATCAGGCAAAGTACCTTCACCACCCAGGACTACCACTGGATAGTGTGTGCTATTGCACTTTTGTAAAATAATTATTTTAAACTGTACATTTTTATTAAATGTTTCCATCACTAGTGCAAAATAGTCCCTAAGCTTTTGCTGTAAGACTATAAAATGGCTTGAAGAACTAGTTCCTGCTGAATGAAGTGTTGATTTTTATACTGCAGCTTGAATGTATTGTTTTTCTGTATTGTATTGTTTTAAAACAACAAAAATGTAAGAATAAAACTGCACACCTGCATGTTTCATACACATTGCTATGTAAATTTAATGTTTGAAATGACAGTAGGCCATCAAAACAATTATGTCAGCTAACATTAGTTACAGCGATCGAGATCTGTCTTTTGTGCCAGAATTAATATTTTCAACATTGAAAACTTACATTAAAACTAAATCTAAGAATGTACTAACTTTATGTACATGCATGCACTCAGTGGTGAGTTAATTTGGATTTATAACACATCTGAGTGGCATACATTTCTCACACTTAGTTGCAGTTTGTGTATACACCACAATGTGAACATAATCATGTAAAAAGTCACCATCTACTCTAAGTGCCATTCTTTTGTAAACAGCATTCATATGCTATACAGAGTGCTCAAATTGTAAACTTTTAACAAGGGGAACTGAACAGATATAATACCTTTTGTGACCCCCCCTACCCTCTCCTCCCCTTGAATTGTTACTTTCATCAGGAAATTCCCCCTTCTGTCATCACTCAAAAATCATTTAGCTTGGGTCAGTTTGAGTGAATCTGTATTTTAACAACTGTATATTGGCAGGGAACAATAAGTTTGAATCCGCTATACTGCTAGGGTGCCACCTGGCTGGTTTATTTACTGTTTTGCTGGTTCCTGGTGAAATGATTTTTTATAAGCACAGTGATAGTGCTGGGATGGATAGGTCTACACTGTTTGTTTTGTTTTGTTTTGTTTTGTTTTTAATTCTTGCCTATGTAGCTTTTAAAGATGTCAAGCTTTTAAACAGCTGTCATGAAGTCTGTTCCATTCCCTATTTAACATAGTTATGCATATCAATAGTGGAAGGAGGTAACACTGGGACGAGACAAAACAGGAAAGAAATGATATGCACTTCAGAATAATATTTTAGGGATGACAAGCATTTAATAAGTAATCAGTTCTCATTCCCAAAATAGTCTTCCAAGTGTGTGTAACTTTCTCTGCTGTTTTTAATGTTCCGGGTTTGGCTTGTTCTGGCTTTTACCCCAAGTCGAATGTAAATATAAAGCTTAGGCTTTATATAAGATTAGGCTTTTTATGTGCATCATTATCACCAAAGACTCATTGCAGATACAAAGTAAGAACAATTTCTCTTGACTACAGTTAATTGCTTTCTCTTCAGTTTAATTAAAAAAAAAAAAATCAACAAAAAATGAACCTTAGTGTGAACTGAATGTGTCCGCAAGGTTGGCACCGTCCCTTACATCCTACTACTGGAATTTCCTTACGTTTTACACATGCAGTACCTCAAAGAATATGTCAGTCTCAAAATAGCACTTCTTAAACTGGTACACAAAGATAATACAAGGATTTTTGTAACCATTGTTGGTGCAGCCTGGCACTGAACACACAGCAGTGTAGTCAAGATGTTTTTTTTGCTTCTCAGCAATTCTTCATCAGGGCATGCTGTCTTTGTTTACTTGTTATCCCTCCTAGCCCCACTTTGGGGAATGGAATATGCTAAATATTTGAAAGGGGCCTTTCTATTTTAAACTCCAAGCATGCTCAGCTGAACTCAGAGTGGCAGGCAGGCTTGTTTGCTGGGTGTCAGTCAAAGCCAACACAGACACAACTGTTGACTGCGTTTTAGTACAAACTGATGCCTGCAATTACTGTACTGTTGTTTACTTGAATACTTTTAAACTGACTTTAAAATCTGAATCTTTTTTTTGTTTACTTTTTTCATGTGCGATTTCTTCGTTGCTATGGTCCAACGGAACCACACTCTACCCTGGTTTTAGGCTGACCAGATTAGGATTTTGAGATAAAAACAAACAAAAAAAAACACCCAAGGCAATGTATTAACATTTTAAATGCATACTGTTTACTGTGTGACAATGATAGACTAATATATTATTATGGAAAAAGTTCAATATCTAAGTGGCCTGTTTTGTTTATAATCACCTGTAAGGTGGCAAAATTCACTTTGTTGACCCAAACGTGCTTTGATGTTTATGCAGTTATTTTAAATTTCAAGAATGTTCACACCCATGCAGTAGTGTAAAAATTCATGGTCATTTGATTAGTAACAATCAGTCAGAACACTTAATTTGCCCAAGACATTTTATAAAAATGTTTACAGAATTTTTTTTTAGCATCAGTTTTATTTTGTGAAAGATAAATGTTATTGAATATTTGAATGGGGGGATATATAGGAACCTGCTTGTCTGTATACCACACTAACATGTTTACTTTGAATATGGGCCATAGTTTGTCATGATTCTGAACCAATTTTGTACCAGTCAGAGACTTTTCAAGTAAAATGTCTTTTACATAAGTCTCTGTACCTGACAGCAGCATGTGCCACAGTCCCTCACCTTTCATGGGAACTGAATTCACCATTTTGTCACAATAATAAATGACCCTTCTGTCATACCAGGCTTTCAAAGGAGTGTGGCCATTGCAGACTCCAACTACAACTGGTTCTACGGACCCGAGAGTCAGCTGGTATTCATGGATAATTACATCATGCGCAATGGAAGCGGGAACTGGCTGGCACAGATGATCCGTCAGAATCGAGTGGTTGAAGGGCCCGGTTTGGCAGGGAAGGGCCAACGGTGGTGCACGCTTCACACTGAGTTCCTCTGGTAAGATCTGGAGCAGTGAGGGATACACTGTCCACACCCATCCACTGTCATGGACCCCAGGATCAGAGTGGTATTTTATTGAGATGGATTATCTTATTGTCAGGTCATTCTGTCCCATATATCAGAAGTGGATTTGCTGAATACATTCAACTCTTGGTGAAATATTAAATTGAAGTACACTTCTAGAGCAACAGCTGAGGGTGCAAAAAAAGAAGATTCCTTCAGATCAGGACTGTGGCACTCTGTTGGTGTTCTGAAATACATAATAATAAATATTTTATAAGCCACAAGTGTGTAACCTTAAGCTTTCCTCTATCAGCATGTTGTTGTAATTTAAAACAACAAACAAATGATTACTAGATTCAGAAATGTCTAATGTCCAGAGATGTCATATGTCAAGAAGCTATATTTAACAATGTCAAGCTGTTCCCAATCTTAATTAAATGATCAGTTTGGAAAGAATGTGATACCTAGTGGCAAAAACAACATATTTGTACAACAAATATACATGCAATTCTGCAGAGTTTGTGGAAAATAAATTAAACTTTTGCAGGTGTTACAGTGTGAAGAAAACCAATGTTTTAATTACTCCACTGCCTTCCTCTAAAAACTCAAATCAGATCATTCTAAAACCAAGTATTGTAAAGCACACATTTTGACATAAAATCCATGACTTACAGTCACTAATTGTGTTTTATTTTCCTTTGTAGGTATAATGCCTCTTTGGCGCCAATGCCCCCTCCAGATTTTGAAAGATCAAGACTGCACTTCTTTGAAGATTGGGGAGTTGTTACCTATGGAAGCTCACTACCAGCTCAAATCAACAATACCTTCTTGTCCTTCAAATCTGGAAAGCTGGGGGGGCGTGCAATATTTGACATTGTGCACCAGAACAAGTACAAAGAGTGGATCAAAGGGTGGAGGAACTTCAATGCTGGTCACGAGCACCCAGACCAGAACTCCTTTACATTTGCACCCAACGGCGTGCCTTTCATAACTGAAGCCCTGTATGGGCCGAAGTACACTTTCCTGAACAACGCCTTAATGTTTTCCCCTGCTGTTTCCGAGAGCTGCTTTGCACCATGGGAAGGTCAGATGACTGAAGCCTGCAATTCCAAGTGGCTCAAGTATAAACATGGGCTTGCTGGAGACTCACAGGGCAGGGTGCTGGCAGCTCTGGAGAGGAAAGGAATGGTATTTATTCGAGGTGAGGGAATGAGTGCCTATAACCCTGCTCTGAAGATAAGGAGCGTGCAGAGGAACCTGCTTCTTCTGCACCCTCAGCTATTGCTCCTGGTGGATCAAATCCACTTAGAGGAAGACAGTCCCGTTGAATCAGCCAGTTCTTACTTTCACAATACTGATATGCCCTTTGAGGAGACAGCAATAGAAGGGGTCCATGGAGCCTTTATTAGACATAAGGATGGATTGTATAAAATGTTTTGGATGGATGACACTGGCTACAGTGATAAAGGAGTTCTGGGGTACAGGGATTATCCACATGGTTACCCATACAATGGATCTAACTATGTGAATGTGACTATGCCACTGAAGAACTCGTTAACCAGGGTGGCATACATCTTTTTTGGGCCTGATGTGGACGTTCAGAGTTTTAGTATTCGTGGGGATGCACAACGAGTGGACATTTATTTGGTGGCAAATGAGCACACATACACAGTATACCTTCTCACGGGGGAGGTGGTCAGCAAACCACTCTTTGCCATGGTGCTCGCTGACCATCAAAAGATTGTCTTTGAGAGGGCGGCAGGTGTCAAGGATGCCCCGCCTCCGGAGGTGAGCAACTATTTGGGCCTTGTTGAAGACAATCTCCAACATGTCAAACCCGTCTTCCAGCAGCTCGAAAAGCAGATCCTGGCCCGTGTTCTGAACACTGACAATTTCAGGAAAACAGCAGAGCGGCTTCTGCAGTTTTCAGACAAGAAAAAAACGGAAGAAGTCATTGAGAAAATGTTTACTCTCTCCCGGAAGCAGGGCAGAGCCAAAAATGCTGGAAAAGGAAGTCTAACAAACAGATTTTCAGAGAGCCTGCCTGACATTTTTGCTCAAATTGAGTTGGCTGAAAAGAAGCAGAGGCAAAAAAGCAGGAAGAAGGTACATGAAGAAAACCCAGAAGAAGGGGAAGGGGATGCAAGAGATTTCCTGGACTATAGTGACCTTCGCCGTGCAAAAGGCAGAAAGGTTGGGTATGTAAAAAGTCTTAGATATAAAGAAGTTCCAATGGATTCCATTGTGAGAAGCACTGAGTCCACAATCTCAGCTTCCTACATCAGGCTCTTCCTGATTTTGAATATTGCCACATTTTTTTTGTTGTTGACATTACTCTTGACTCAATTTCAGAAGACCCAAAGTCTGCACACACAGAGATGCTTCTATGCAATCCTTTTAATAGACTGCTGCATCTTGCTGTGTTTATATTCCTCATGCTCACAAGCACAGTGTTAAAATGCAAGCAATGTTGTGGAGAATAATCTTTACAGAGACTAACTGTGGAGAAGTGGCATCCCAAGGAACCTAAGCCAAATGTAAATGATGTTGTGAAATGATTGGGCTTTCAGTTTGCGAGCCTTTGGTAAATTGGTCTATGCAAAACATTAATAGCTCTGTAATGTATCAGAAGAGTATAAGAACTGTACATAGGTGTCAAATTAGATATATTTTTTTCAGAGGAAATTTGATGTATTTGATCAATGCTGAATACTGAATCAACAGTGTATATAAACACTGTATTATATTGTTGGCCTTCCAGTCCGAAAATGTAGCAGTGATGTTCTATTTTGAGAGCCACTTCCTTTTAACACAGAGTTAACCCATTTGAGCAATGGCTGCAATGGCTTTTGCAACAAAGAAATATATGTATTTCAATAAAAAAAATTCTCATTACCAGACATATATTCCACAAGCAAGAACATGTAGACCTTAGTTCTGTGTTGGATTACCAGTATATCACTAGGTTTACCTTTAAATAACCAATTAGTTTTGGGTTCCTTAAAGGCTTTATCTCAAGTAAACTTTCCTTTCATTGCACTAGACCGGTAATTCTCAATCTGTGGTCCCTGGAAAAGTTACATAATTTACGGAAAGGAAGCCACAGCATAGTTTGCATAGTTTCCGATTGCAAACCTAAAATTTGAGACCTTAAAAACTCAGCTACAGATGCAGGAAGACAATGCATGCATGGAAAATGTCTAACTCTCTGTCATATATAGTTTTGGAGTTTCTAAAATGTATTCGTTACCAGGGAGTTTTCATGTGTTGCACGCACGTGTTTTCAAAATAGCAACTTGTAAAGTAACACATGACAAGGCATGTGTTGTGTTGCATTAATATATGGCTGTATGTTAATGCAACACAACACACAAGCACTGGCGTGGTATCCCACTTATAAACCGGATGCGATTAAAAAAATAATTTAAAAATAAAAGAAAAAATATTATATATCCTTCCGCTTTATTTGTTGTAAACATTAAACTGGAGGTTTTCAGCGTTTCCGTTTATTATATTTTATTCAAGTGAATGAAGCCTCAGTGCTGGTCGCAATCGCTCCGTCAACAGAGATGACATAACCCGCAATGTTAGCCAATGTTAGTGACAAAGCATTTAAAAATGCCAATCATGTATTATTGTGGATAATGAAAAGATACAGAAAATGAGGCAAATACCAATTCACTATCCATGCATTACTACCGCTGACCTGGAGAAGCTAATACAAAAATACATTATTGACATTATTGCAATGGCTTTGTCACTAACAGGCTACGATTGTAGTTTATGTCAGCACTGTTAACGAAGCGATTGAGACCAGCACGGAGACTAACATAACAAAACTGAGGGTGCTTGAGCAGCAGAATTGTGTACTGAAGCATAGCATTATCGCAACAGACCGATTACCACGTCTTTATCATCAAATCAATAAAAACACCAGCTGCAGAAGCATTTTTGTTTTCATTAAGTTGTTGATTTGTTAAATCTTTGTGTTCTTGCTTCAAGGTTTTGCTTCTTGTAATTATATACACTTGTACACTGTCATACCTGTGAAACAATCAAATGTGACGAATGTCACTCATTTTTACTTCAGAAAGACCTCTCACAACAATGTGCATATTTATTGCGAGCTTTATATGTTGTGTATTGATAATTTATTAATTGAACTGCTTCGGCAAAAGTGTATTCTGTCGCGCATTGTACTATTCTGCACGGTAAAAAAAAAAAAAAAAATTCACAGATTATTAATTCACATAAATCAATTTCTGCTGTAATTATCAATTTAAAAATAAAACAGTGAGTTTTCTTCCCTCTCGGTAAATTCATGTTAATGAAAAGTATACTAGAACCGTTCTTTAAAACTCCAATTTTAAAATAACTTTGCTCATAGAAACAGACTCACCCATCGCAGGGAAACAAAGTATGGTAAGTCTACGGTTATTCTTAGTATTACAGTGATTTCTTATGTGCTTATTTTTCAGTGACCTATACTGTTTAATGTGTGGTCTGCCGACATCATAAAAAATACTAATTTGAGAACCACTGCACTAGACAATTAACAAATTAAATATTTGCACCCACCTAGCAAACCTTCTCACAGCTGGCTTTGTTATATTGGCCAGTCTTAATTTCTGCTCATAACATGTATGCATTTTTCCATTAAATTACTAAGATATTTGTATAATGTTTAAACCAAGTTAACAAATCAGCCATGAAATATTAACACAATGACTGTCAGCCCTGATTTAGGTATTGCTTTGTTGTTTAGCACCTCCTGCAAACTATGTTCAACTTTATTATAAGACCATTTCAGAATATGAACGTGCATCCCACCCAGTCATTGTTTCATGACTGAAGTCAAAACAGTTAGTGTCTTTAATCATTCCTAGAAATGTGATAACCTTGATTCATTTGGCAATGAACCAATAAAGTACCTGCTCTTCAACATTTGTTCTTGATGTTCTGTTTTTTATTCTTCATAGCCTTTGACTGTACATAACAAAGTAGCAAGATTCAATAGACCCCTGGAGAGAAAAAGGGTTAATATTGCAGCTCCTTGTTGTTCCTCTCAGTCACATTGCAGTTTTCTCAGTTTAAACAATACAGGGATATTTATTTAGCAGAAGACAAAATGGGATGTGAGATTACAAGTGGCTCACCTGCCACAAGCACAAGCATGTGGAGTGCTTGGTGCGTCATTAAGTCCAGGCTGCGCAATGTTGCTCATGTTCGCTGGAAGTTGACATTTCCTCAGGCTAATGGAGGCAAACTCTGAGTCACCTCATCACGTCAAGCATAATGATCTGGCACAAGAGGCAGCAACAGGAAGGAGTTTTATTTAAGATGTTCTAGGGGTGACATATATTTAGAGAAAAGGAAATACATCAGTTCAGAGCTTAATTACTCAGCCTTGCTTTTTGAGGAAGTTTTGTCCCTTAATCCTTCAAAATCAAATACATTCTGAGAAGCGCAGATCCTAGCTTAATTTCCAGGAAGCATTAACAATAAGCATTTACAAGAAGTAGCTGTTTATTCATTCAGTATTTCTCCTTTGTCAGTTTCTAAAACCCTCAAGTGCCTGATCCTGGAGGTATGCACTTATCGTAAAATATACTAAATGATCCATTCATTCTTTTCCAAGGCATGCAAATTGCAAGAACCTCCAACTTCACAAGTTTCAAGATTCCTCTCCAATATACAGTGTTGTACAATAATAACCACTACACCTCGTCGCGTTCCAGTCTTAAGAAGGTAAAACTCAGGAGGGAGCAGTACTCCTAGTGGTGAATCCACTAAACATTATGAGAGACAAATACTAACACAATACTAACTAACATGTGAAACTTGTTAATTAAATGTGATAAGATCTTGACTTAATACCATCACAGAAAATAGACTTCAGCCTACTTCCTAAAAAATCCTCCTCTAGTGAGCAATACTGCAAGACCAAACCACACCCTGCCGTTACTGGATATCATGAGTTAATTTGTCAGAGAAAATGGTTAGTTAGAAAAAGCCCCTAGCTCTGGCCTTGTTTGTAAAAGAAAATACAACTATAATTCATCTTTTAGAGAAAAACTGGTGATAGTAACCAGAAAGCATAGGTTTATTTTTAATTATAGAAAATGCAGTACGCAAGTATACTTTTTGATAAAAACTGCTTAGCAGCAAGCAATCAAGCTCTTCACTTTGGGTGAAGAGGGACCCCATCTTTTTCTTTTCTCCCGCAAACAGCAAGGCTGGTCCCAGGCATCCAGTATCGTGCATCACAAGTATGTGATGTACTGTAATGTACTGCAGCTCCCTCAGTAAGCTCCCTACACTGCAGACATACTATGCTTCCCATGGATCTCCAGTCTACTGGCTGTTTACACTAAAGGCAGGTTGCTCTTATTATTTCCTTTCCTTTGAAATTAGACACGGTCTCTCCTGAACTAACCTCAGTATAAACACAACACCTTCCAGGGCAGTAAACTGCAAACTCTCTTTTGAAATGGGCCCTGTCTTAGCTGGCACTCGTGACAATGACAATCGAGGTGTCTTGGAGAAGCTTGTTTATTGTTGGAATTTATCACTCTCAAAACAAATCTTGTGGAATGCAGGACAGTTATGGAAAGTCCTGTACTTATCCATACCAGTCTGCTCACATAAATACACTAATCTGGGCTCACCATGGGCATTTTAATGTCTCTAATATAATATGGACTTGCCTCCATATCTGCCACTTTCCACTCCTCTGTGCTGTAATCACAGTCAGTGGGTATTTGCAACAACAGATTAGACAAGGAGCCTACCACAACACCAGTATTTATGTTATGTATTCTCCACAACGTGCCAGGCTCAAGGGGTTTGACTTGACTAATTCTTTGACAACCTCGCGGATCATGCAAGATGCTGTGTGTGGAATTATAATATTGCGCCCTAGTTCTGTATTTACACAAATATGTACTCTAAATAGAGACCAGTATCTTTCCAAAATGCCACCTGCTTGTTTGAAACAGTAGTAACAGTGAAGCTTTGCCAAAGTTGGGTCTGTCTGACACATGTCTCTGTCACATCCTGTACTTAACCTGCTCTTTCAATCAGGCTCTCTCTCTCTCTGCTTTGTTATGTTACAGTGCCACCTGCTGGTAAACCTGCAGACAAAGTGGCTCTATTGCATTTCTAACTGTAATCTGCCTTCCCTAAGACACATCAAAATGGCAAATCCATTATCTATTATCTTATTAAATGTATTCCTTAAAAATGCATTTAGCTATGGATGTAGATGTGTTGACAGGAAGCTACTGAGGACTTTCCCATTACGATCTACTGTATCTCATTCTATACACTAAAAAAAAAAAAAAATCTGTACAGTACATTCATTACAGTACATTCATTAGAATATCTGTACAGTACATTCATTACAGTACATTCCTTAGAATATCTGTACAGTACATTCATTATAGTACATTCATTGGAATATCTGTACAGGCCCTTGTTTGTGTTTTGGACTATCTACAAACATTTTGGATATCCAAAAAGTTAATTATAGTCTTTGTCATGGGCATTATTATTATTATTATTATTATTATTATTATTATTATTATTATTATTATTATTATTATTATTCCACCGATAATCATCATTCGATTGTCCAAACCTCTCCCCAACATTGCTGGTGATCTTTCTCCTCTCCTTTTCAGTTTTACCTTTGGGAGACATAAAATGCCAGTGTTAACTGACCTTAAAGTGTGCAGAGGGTTATATGAGGACATAATCTCTTAACTTGGCCAAACCACCAGCAGCCTCTAGTTATTGAGCAATTCCATCTTATCACACAGCTGTAGTTCAGTGCTCCCTTTTAAGACTACACAGACGAGATGTGATGTGCGTCACAGCCATTCGGGTCACGCAGTATCTTCTTCACACCAAATGGGAACTTCAATTTAGGTTTAAACCTTTTAAGAAGAGATGCTAGACAAAAAGAAGACCTGGATTATTTACAGACGTTTTCCTGTGTGATATCATTTCGCACTTAAAACTGAAGGCTGCCACCTTGTAGAATACCATCTTTCACAGCATCACCCTTAATGAAAATAAAACAAAATGAATACATTTAAATAGTACAGTATTCAACTATTATTGGAATGCTGGCCTTGTGGAAAATGTAACTAAAAGCACAGGTGATGTGCTAGAGTGCTTATTATCATGCACTTCATTATTATTATTATTATTATTATTATTATTATTATTATTATTATTATTATTATTATTAGTAGTAGTAGTAGTAGTATGTATGTATGTATGTATTTGGCAATACAAGCTTAAAATGCAAAACACTATTTAAATACAGTATAGTTTACAGTAAGTGCACATTACACTACTGAAATACAGACTAAGATAAGATGCAGCAATTTACATATACATGACATGATAGTAGCGCGATAGTGCAAGCTCTTTAATTCTTCCATGCCACAAGACGTCGCTGTGGTATATAGTGGCGTCTCATCTTAGTTTACCCCTTATAGCTACCCGTAGAAAAAGCTGTTGCCCGACTAGAACATTCCCAGGAGTGTTGACATGTTGTGAACATGGGGGGCCGTGTTTCACGCGTGTTTAGAAATTTTAACTTGGAAAACCGTGTTCATAGAGAAATCGGGAAACCCAAGCCTTCAGCAGCCCCTCGACACCCCTCAACCAAGGACTTCGTTGACAAAATGTCAAAACGTAAGTGAAAAAGGCTGCAGTGAGTATCTTGTCAAGCCTGGGTCTGGAAGAATCTAACCTTGCCAACACCACATTTGAAAATGTGTTTGCTGCTGTATTTTAAATGTTGTTTTATGCACTGCAGATGTGTGTGGGGTGAAGTACACGTGTTTCTGCATTACTGAATATTGTGCGATTGCATAACCTTGCCCTGGTTCTGTTCCTGTGTGTTCACAACCCCTTGACATTGAGCGTGGAATTGCAGGCGGATTAGTATCAAGGATAGAAATTGCTGAGGGTTAAAGGGAGGAAACAAGTGCTTAAGCATTCAATGTATTGTAAGTCAGGTTTGGTTACGTTAGTGTTTTAAAAAGACGAAATTCTGCCAAATTCTCACCCGTACGCTTTAAGTCAGTATGTATAATCAGTGCAATTTGAGTATAAAGACGTTCTAAACATGTCTATACGTTTTGGGGTTGACTAACTGTAAAACTGACAACATAATCTAATTCTGCAATATGGTAATACAGGAATCATTAATAATGCAATGCATACTTCTGGATAATGTTGCAAAACCATTGCCAGAAATATAGACAGTTTACAGTATTTCTCTTTCCATTAGTTGGTATCATTCTTAGTTAATGATGCATGGACAGTAGCACGATATAATAGACTGATGATCAAGTTTGTCAAATATTCGAATGAATAAGGAGTAGTTTGGGTTTGGTTTAGTCTGGCACTGCTTACAAGAGCCAGCCTCCACAGGGCCCTGTCAAGGCAGATGCTCGTCATTGATATGGCGCTGTAAATGTTTTGTTTCCTTAAAAAAATAAAAACTCATTAAAGAACAATATTAATATTATAAAACTTTGTGTAAACAGAATGAAATGGTGGTGTACTTTGCCTTGTTGTGCTTATCGCCAATATGTTTTCATTTTTGTGCAGATTCTGAAATTAATGAAACTATTCATCAGAAAGATGAACCACTAGCGATATTATTAAGGACGGTTTATGTAAACTCAGTAGACCCAGCTCAACAGGTAAGAAAACAGCACTAAACAAGCACAGAGCTAGTACGCCCCCACCTGGGCATTAAACATATGTACAAACGTTCACAGGTGTCTAGCTTTTTGTTCATGGGTCTTGTCACTGTTACATTGTTGCAGAAAAGTTTAGTTACTATGTAATTTAAGTTTAACTTTTCAAATTAAAACAATTTAAGAAAACCTTAACAATCTCAAAATTATATATAAAATATAATTATATATCGTCTGTAGCTGCATTCGCATTCTTGCATAGTCTTGAGTGGTCTTGCAGCAAACGACGATATGTCTGTGCTCTATTAATCCTGGTACAGCCTTTAGTTCTATCTGTCTAAATCCCATGTTCCTAATATAATGCTTTATCTTAACTGTATTTGTATTTTGTGTTTTCTTTGACTTATGTTTCCCATGTATGGTTTTATATCAGATTGTCAAAGGGAAGTGTGCAATATCCACATGTATTTATTAAAACAAAACTCTTATCTTAAGTCTGTTTAAAAATAATCTAATCAGTAAGCCTGTCGGAAAAAAAAAAAAAAAAAATTTCCTTATGTATTTTATTTTTGGTGTTTAGGACTTGAAGCAAAAGGACGTACCAGCTCTGATGGAAGAAGAGCGTAGGCTTCCAAAATCCAGATTGCAGGGTAACCCTTCTGGCTTTTCGGACGTTCAGAATGTCCCAAAAGGCAAACTTTCTATTGTCGAGGCTCTGACAGTCCTCAACAACTACAAACACTCCCCCAAAATTTGGACTGCTGAAAAAATAGCCCAGGAGTACTGCTTAGACCTGAAGCACACCAAGGCACTTCTAGAATTCTTCATCCCCTTTGAAGTTAAAATCATACCACCTAAATCAGAGGATAAGAAAAGAATAAAGGCCACATAGTACTGCCAGGCTTTTTTCCACTATCAAGGATGGAAGAAAATACTGCAGTACTGAAATAATTTTTGTATGAATGCTGTGATCTCTTCATTTTATTTTGCATTTGGACCTTTGCACATAGCATATCTGTCTTGTCTTGTTTTGTAAGAGTTTACAGCTAATGAAATGATTTCATAAATATTACATGTAATGCAGTTTTTGCTTTGATCTCATAAGTAAAGTTTTGAAACTTTTAACAAACATGTATTTTAGTTTTAAAAAGACATTTGTGTTAAAAACAGAAATGTGTTCACAATAGAATAGGCTTCTTTCAAAATGGCAACAAGTGATATTTATGGGGGGAGCTGTTTCGACCAGGGGGTAAAAAAGGGAAACTGTATTTCGATGAAACTGATTATTTATTTTTTGAATGCCTGGTCTTAATTGAATCCATATCTTTTTCTTAAGTCCTTGGAGTTTATTCAGTAGTTGGTGCCACAAAGCGTTTTACAAGGATAAAAAGTAACAAAATCAAAACAGTAAAACAAGCAAGAAAGGGTTAAGTAAACATTAAGATATATAAGCTAGATGATAAAATTGTTTTGTTTTTGTTTTTTGTAAATTTAGTTTTAAAGGCAACAACAGTGGGACCTTTCCTTACAGGGCAAGGCAGGTCAATCCATATTTTAGGGGCTTTATAGCTGAATGCTCTACCACCTTGTAGCAGGGGGAGATCTGTGCTGATTCTTCTGGCGTATTCACAGTGCTGCAGGAGGAGGGCAGCAGTCGTCCAACAACCGCCTGTGAGTCACAGCAGTGACACGGGGAGGTGGGAAAGTGGGTGTGTGGACTTTCTTTCTCTCTGAATGGCTGGGAGGCGGGTCTTGGGGAGATTGGTAGACCTATAAGATAATGTTCTACTGTTTCCTCAGGTCTGCCCTTTTAGATGTGCTGTGCATACAGAAGCGCTGGTTGAGGAACGAGAAACCAGCTGGGAGAAATACCGCAACGAACAATCCAGAGAGTGACAGCGGGGAACCCTTGGGCAGACCCCCGAAGTATTGTTTAGAGCAGGCAGGGAGCCGCTAGAGTAGGTTGGTGATCCGGGTCGTGCGGGTAGTGGTGACCGGGATAACATTGATAGGCAGCCCATGGACAACAGTGCCCTCTGCAGGTAAAAAGTGAAAAAAAGCCCTGAACTTTTTACCTGCAGAGGGCACTGTTGTCTGTGGGCTGCCTATCAACGATGACAGACAGCACCACGGAAATACCAAAGCTGATAAGATAATTAACTGCGGGCGCACTCGCAGGTGCTCAAAGAAATAATAATTAAAACAGAAGGCGAAAAGAACAAGGAAAAATAACACAGTAATAAAACTACAAATAAAAGGTGCTGCACTCAGCAGCGTTATCCCGGTCGCCGCTACCCGCATCACCCGGATCACCGACCTACTCTAGCGGCTCCCTGCCTGCTCTAAACAATACTTCGGGGGTCTGCCCAAGGGTTCCCCGCTGTCACTCTCTGGCTTGTTCGTTGTGGTATTTCTCCCAGCTGGTTTCTCGTTCCTCGACCAGCGCTTCTTTATGTACAGCGCATCTAAAAGGGCAGACCTGAGGAAACAGTAGAACGTTATCTTATAGGGCTACCAATCTCCCCAAGACCCACCTCCCAGCCATTCAGAGAGAGGGAAAGTCCACACACACCCTTTTCCCACCTCTCCGTGTCACTGCCATGACTCGCAGGCGGTTGTTGGACGACTGCTGCCCTCCTCCTGCAGCACTCCTCCTGCAGCACTGTGAATACTCCAGAAGAGTCAGCACAGATCTCCCCCTGCTACACACCTGTTTGTTTTTTTCTGAGTTTTGGGAATAGTAAGTAACCCAGCATCCTGTGATTGGAGTGAGCGTCTAGGAACATATGGGTTAAAAGGTCATTTAAGAAAGATGGGACAAAGCCATTTAAAGCCTTATAGGTTAAAAGCAGCACCTTAAAATCTATCCTGAACTGGACCGGAAGCCAGTGCAAAGATGCTAGCACAGGGGTAGTGTGATCTTGTCTCTTAGTCCCCGTTAAAACTAGCAGCAGTAGGTTGTACAAGTTGCAGAGGAAAAATAGCATGACTAGGAGTACCAGAGAATAGGGTATTTCAGCAATCAATCCTTGATGATACAAAAGCATACATCAGTTTCTCAGCATCTGGTCAGGAAAGAATACTTTTGGTAACCTTTCTAACAATGTGTGGTTCAAAAGAAAGATCTAGGTCAAAGAACACTACTGAATTTCTCATTTCCACTCTAAATTCAGGAGAGAAATCAGACAAAATTATATCATATCTTTAAATTTCTATTATATATGAGATCCCAGAATTACCTTTGTTTTATCTGAGTTTAACATTTAAAAGTTTTTAACATCCAAGTTTTGATGTGTCAAACAGGTGTCACCCTGGGTGTCACCCGGGGGCTGAAACCCTGACCTCAGATCTAACAGATACCCAATGATCTCCACCTTCAGGGGATGAAACCCTGACCTCAGATCTAACAGATACCCAATGATCTCCACCTACTGGGGCTGAAACCCTGACCTCAGATCTAACAGATACCCAATGATCTCCACCTACTGGGGCTGAAACCCTGACCTCAGATCTAACAGATACCCAATGATCTCCACCTACTGGGGCTGAAACCCTGACCTCAGATCTAACAGATACCCAATGATCTCCACCTACTGGGGCTGAAACCCTGACCTCAGATCTAACAGATACCCAATGATCTCCACCTACTGGTGGTGAAGATCACGTACTCCCTTGGTTGTAGGTGAGCAAACTAGAGGGGAAGGGGGTGCCCCTGGATCCAATATAATGTCTGCAGAACCAGACACTCTCCGCCCCACCAAGCATGCAAGAAGATCACTGTTAATGATGCACTGTGTTTATGAACCACAATATATGTACAGTATATCTAACAGAACAGGAAATTCAGATAGAACCAAGGTCACCTGTATAAATTGGCTCGCACTTGTTAGCGCCACCTTACTCATGTTATAACCTTGGTACAGCAAGGGCCTATTTTATAAGAACATAAGAAAGTTTACAAACGAGAGGAGGCCATTCGACCCATCTTGCTCGTTTGGTAATTAGTAGCTAGCTTATTGTTTCCAGAAACTCATCAAGCAGCTTCTTGAAGGGTCCCAGGGTGTCAGCTTATTGGTAAATGATATCCTGCACTATTCAGTTTGGTTAAATTTAAAAGGGCATTTTAAAGCATGGTTTGAAGCGCAGACTGTAGCACTATCTGGTGAGGCACATTAAACTGCATGTTTTCTGTTTATGCCAGCAAATGTAGAAAAGGTCTGGACTCTAAACAAAGTAATGCAAATTCAGCATCAAATAAACAATAATACACAAAGGAAGACTGGTTTTACGTTTTGGGAATGCTATCATAACAGTAATAAAACCGATAATGGTTGATATCAAATTAATGTTTTTATATTTGTTAATGGTCACTGGATATTTTTCAGTCTAGGCTCTTCTCTCTCTGTTAAGAGGAATCTTAATGACAAGAACATGTTATTATTTATATGTATTGTGTTCTTTCAAATTGAATTCATGTTTTTTAGTTCAATAATAAAATAATCACTTGTATTCCAAAAGTCATTTTTGGAATTCTGTTTAACCTTGACCCCAACGCATTAGATTTATCTTAATCAAAGATGCGGTACATCATGCCTCTGCTAGCTGCTACTTTGTGTAAATCACATAGAAATAAAGGTACATCTTGATTTCAATATGTGGCTTTATCACAGGTAACTTTACTATTTTTTCCACAGAAGGGGAAACATGTCGCAGATATTTTCGCATTACATTCATGCAATATAAAGTTAATTCTAAAATGCAAGTGCCCCAGGGTAAAAATAGACCCAATTGGTCATAACATGCCTATGTACAGCATTGGCTTTTTCTGTTGCTAATTACATTTTTCACTTGCATTGCCATTTGAAGGACCCTTTCAGGTGAAATAAGCTTGACCCTCTCTTGATTTAAGATTGATAGCCCCAGCAATATAAATAATGTGAGTCATTTACATCTTCTGACTCATAGCTGCGCCATCCTTGAACTAGCCAAGAGTTAAGCTTATTTTCTTTTTTTTAAATTGTAACCTACCTCTGTCCTGAACCAGCTTTGCAGTAGTGTTTTAAGATGCTTTTATTCGCAGATAAGCTAACATTGAGATCTAGAGATGAAATGAAAAACCAGTGTGTGACTAATACAAATAACACTGTATTTGTTTAATGTCTTAGCCTATTTACTCTACTGTATAATGGAAATAAATACATGTTCATTGTTACCCATTTCATGATCTGTTTAGATTCGTCCTGTTGCGTTTTTGCAGATTTAGCTGGGTAGCAACAGTAGGCTATGTATTGAAGAAAGGATATTTTTGTCTGTCTGGTTAATTGCAAAACATGTGATGCATTATTCAAAGAAAAAGGGCGTGTTGTCTTGAAACACATTATGCAGTCTATTTACATATACGTCTATTTCAATGCATGTCAAAATTATATAAAGATGCTTGGAAATAACCAGCTTGGTATGATAAATCAAATTCACATTGACTGAAACGGTATGCAAGCAGCTCAGATTTGAAACTTGATTCCTTAAAAATGAAAGGACAAGCAATAAAGATGGGAATTTTGCCTTGTGACAGACACAAAAATCTAATATTGGCTATGACTAGATCACCTTTAATGGAACTACCATAAGCTGTTTGGAACACGTGAACATGTCTATTGCCACGTTCCTCGTTTATTTCCATTGCGTAGGTCCACTTGGACATTTTTATAAATTTGGATTTCTTTAATGAGAGCACCAGCTTCAGTGTTCAGTGTGTTGTTTACCATTATGAGATGTGATAAATATTAAAATATGATAGGGTAAAGACGCCGTTGTCTCTTGTGGGTTTATGTTTTATGAATCGTAGCGAGCTTCAAAAGTCATGTTTTTTTTTTATTTTTTTACATTCATTGAATTTTATTTTATGTAAATCCATGTTCAGCCTGAATTAGTTCAATTGATTGAAATGGAATAACTCTAAACCAATGCTGAATAGTTTTAAAAGGCCAAGGCATAAACTGTTACCACAGGGCATTCACATTTGATTAACTGGACAGGGTGCGTTTGTGAATAAACAATAATATTGACAATATGTCTTTGCATTTAGAGTACCCTTAAACTATGTCTACTCTTTTCTGTAATCTTATGGTTAAGCAAATAAAAATTACACTAAAAACAAAGAATCCCCCAAATCATAATCTAAGTGGATTAGACAACACCAACAAAAAACAAAACAAACAAACAACCAAAAAAAGATATTACCAGTCATTGATATTACCAGAGATTAAAATGAATGTGTCTGCAAAATTGATGTATTTATTTTTACTGGATAATTTACATAATCAGACTTGAAAGAGAGAATTGGAAAACAAATATATGTGAACTGAATTTTAAACCAATATTTGTGGTGTTTTTTTTTTCTTTTTAATCTGAAAATGTAAGTTTAATGCTGCTGTGTACCAAATACAGAGGTCTGATTAAGAACCATTGTTATCGTTACACCTCGTTTCATACTGGCTCACTCATTATTAGTTTAACTGATATAACTGACTCTGTGGTTGAGAATGTTAAAATATTTGTTGCGGTGTCCATAGAGGCACTGAAGAAATATACATGGCATGAAGAGAAATCCTCAGCTGCTAGAAACAAAGGGTCTACGACTCAAACTGGGGTTAAATGACAGCTCAAATATGAAGGCAAACTGTTCATTCACTACTTCAGTGTTTCCATACTCCTGTTTTGGTAACTTTATAAGATGTACTTTCACTTTCTTGAAAAAAAAAAAAAAAGTGTGCTGTCTTGATCATCCAGAAACCTAAAAAGTCACATAAACTTAAGGCAGCCATATTAAGTCAGAGGTCAATGTTGTATCATCGACATCGTCCTATTATTTAATCCACATATTTTCATATTTGATTTGTTAGATATTTAATATAATTGCATGTGTGTTCTATATGATTCCCTGTTGTTGTTTATTCTAAATCATATTCCAGCAAAAAAAAAAAAAAAAAAAGAAAAGAAAATCCTCAAAGCTGCTAGTGATCATTGTAGCCTCATGCAATCAGGCTGACTAAAACTTGAGATGGCAAAACCAGGTTATCAATGTGATTTCACCCTCACAATGTGAGCTAATATTCAATATAACTGTGCGAATAAGTAACTTACTTCAGCCTCGAACTGGGAATAACTAACTTCAGCCTAGTAATGTCGCTTATGCTGTCAACCAAAATAATGAACTAACATCTAAATTGACACGCGCTTTTTAGTTACAGTAGCATCGAAATGAGATCTACTTAAACGGTCATTTTAGTTTACATATTTTTAACAAACAAAAGGATAAACGCGGACAAAAACACACACACACACACACACACACACACAAAACGAGAAGAGAGTGCACATGTACTGAGTGTGTTAACACATCATTGTGGAACACAACAACGTTTTTTGTTTTTTTTTTATTATGTCCACTTCGCCTTTGATAAGATCCTGTAAGAAGTCGCAAAAGCCTGCCTGCAAACACCTCCTTTCTAGTACAGCACACTCCCACATGCCTTGTGAGTACCACACACATCCCAACGCTGGAAAGAAAGAAAGAAAGAGACCCCTTCTAGGATTGGTGATTTTTTAAATATATGCATTACAGCTGAACCATGCTCAAGATGATTGGATCACGACTGAGTCAGTTAAAACGCTTCCTTGTGTGAATGTTGTGTCTGAAAATCACTGCGGTGTTACTGTTTCTGATCCAAACATACATAGAACCCTCAGCTCTCTGTTAGTCAGAGTAAATGGTCAGTTAACGTGGAGAAACAAACGCGTAAAGGAAATACAAAATGAAACATCGCTACGTTTTCAACACCCTGTACCTTGATATATATATCAAGGCTTTTGTTAAGTGAAAAGCAAAGGCGGTGCAAATAACACTCGTTGTTGAGTTGAAAATGCGGTAAACTATGAAAAAAAGCGTGGTGTGAGAGAAGGAAGATGGGTTGTGAACCAAGGTTTCTATCTGGGTCTACAACGGAAAAAGTAAATGGTTCCTGCAGAATTTGACAGTTTTGCGGGACACTTGTTAAATCAGACTTGAGTGATCTTCCTGTGGGCATCAGACAATTAACTCCAACGCGACAAAATACAAAGGAGGAAAGAGAAAAGGCACGTGAACCGAAAACATTGATCGACCAAGCTGAGAAAATATGTTGCAGATTTAGAAGCTCTTTTTTTTTTTTTTTTACTGTGCTTCGACGTCTTTGGCGTTTTGTTTCTTGACTTCTACAAGTAACTTGTGGTTACACAGAGTGCACATTCGTCTTTACCGCTCTTAAAACGTTAACTTACATTACAGTACAGACTGCGAATGCGTAAAACCGCTGAAACAATGGGACGGATCTGAATTCTGGGAACAAACAGGGAAACATTAGAAAAGGTAACATTTTTTTTTACGTGTAGTAAAGCCGCGTGTTTTATTTTTTTCTGATTGTAAAGTTTCACCTGGTACATCTTAATTAGTATCTTGTAATTTTTGTACATGTGTTACATGCATTTTTCTGATTGCGTTTGACATTTGTCTAGTACCAATGTATGTATTTTTAGGTAGTGTCATTCATTGGCAAAATTAAGCCAGCATTTAAATACTGTCTGTACAGTTAGTAACATACGGTAACTGTGCATGTGCGAATCAGGTTCTTACTAAAATGTGTGACTACTGTCTTTGGTTGGAACATTTTAACTGTGCTGGGCATGTTGTACGAGTGGTAATGTGTGCTTTATTAATGCCAGTGAGTGTTGTGACACAGGACAGATCAAGCACTAGAGGCTGTTCGATGGGTGATCAGGCCATTGAAGAGAACTGTACCAGAGAACCAGTACGGAACTATTCAGCAGTGTGCGGGAGTGTCATGGGGGCTACAGCCATTAGCAGCAATCCGCTCACAGCCTCTGAACACTGAAATCAGAAAGAAGAGATGCTAATGTGTGATATCAAGGCTTGATATTAAATTCAGTTCTACTTTTTTTTTTTTTTTTAAAGAACGTTCTCTGCTTTTGGTCTTGCAATGATCAATTCACCCTCGTAGCATAAAAATGAAATGTGTTGTTAAAGTGCCAGACATTGGCGAATGTTATTTGCCTAGTGCAGGCTGTGTCGAGCGCTAACAGAGCCAGTTACATCGGTGGTAGTAGAGCAAATAGTCGAAAAAGGCTGTGGTCTCCATTAAAGTTGTGGCTTCCTCAGCGCTACAGATTTTACAGATGCATAGTGGAAAACTTGACCCGATCCATAAAACTATAAGTGTTGATTCCATTAATTTACCCCCACCCAAAAAAAGTGTATATTTTGCATATTTGTTACCGATCAAAAATATGTTACTAAAAGTCCTCTAATATAATTATTACTCGTTGCTGGCATTATACTGTACAACTGACATTGAATAAATGTTGCAATATAATGTAAACCACACACTGAGGTTACATCTGATAATATTTAGGCTTCTTGTGCCGCCAGCAGTCCACACCAGTACTAACACCCAGATATATGCTTTAGCATTTAAGAACATAAGAACATAATAAAGTTTACTAACGAGAGGACGCCATTTGGCCCATCTTGCTCGTTTGGTTTTTAGTAGCTTACTGATTCCAGAATCTCATCAAGCAGCTCCCTGAAGGATCCCAGGGTGTCAGCTTAAACATTACTGGGGAGTTGGTTCCAGACTCCCATAATTCTCTGTGTAAACAAGTGTCTTTTCTGTTCTGAATGCCCCTTTATCTAATCTCCATTTATGACCCCGGTACTTGTTTCTTTTTTTCAGATAGAAAAAGACCTTGGGTCGACTGTCAATACCTTTTAGAATTTTGAATGCTTGAATCCGATCGGTGCATAGTCTTCTTTGTTCAAGACTTATTCTGTTCTTTTAGCCTGTCTGCATATGCCATGCTTTTTAAACCCAGAATAATTCTGGTCACTCTTCTTTGCACTCTTTCTAGAGTAGCAATATCCTTTTTGTAGCGAGGTAACCAGAACTAAACACAATGTTCTAGATGAGGTCTTACTAATGCATTGTAAAGTTTTAGCATTACTTCCATTGATTTAAGTTCAACACTTTTCACTATAAATCCAAGCATTTTGTTTGCCTTTTTTATAACTTTCCCATACTGTCTAGATGAAGACATGTCTGAGTCAACATAAACTCCTAGATCTTTTTCATAGATTTCTTCACTTTAATTATCTCCCATATGGTATTTATAGTGCAAATTTGTATTGCCTGCATGCAGTACCGTACTCGTTTCTCTATTAAATGTGATTTGCCATGTGTCTGCCCAGTTCTGAATCTTGTCTAGATCATTTTGAATGATGTTTGCTGCTGCAACAGTGTTTGCCACTCCTCCTACTTTTGTGTCGTCTGCAAATTTAACAAGTTTCCTTTCTATACCAGAATCAAAATCATTAATGTAGATTAGGAAGAGCAGAGGACCTAACACTGAAAATTGTGGTACTACACTGGTTACCTCTCTCCATTTTGAGGTTTCTCCTCTAATCAGTGCTTTCTGTTTTCTACATGTTAACCACTCTCTAATCCATGTGCATGCATTTCCTTGAATCCCTAATGCATTCAATTAGAGAATTAATCTTTTATGTGGGACTTTGTCAAAAGCATTCTGGAAATCTAAAGAAACCATGCCATATGCCTTGCAATTATACATTGTCGATGTTGCATCCTCAAAAAAATCAAGCAGGTTAGTTAGACACGATCTCCTATTACTAAAACCATGCTGACTGTCTCCCAGGACACTATTACCATATAGGTCATTTTAAGTAGAAAACATGATTAGTTCTGCTGCATTGCGTTTTACCTTGTTTTTAAATTTGTATTCAGCACAAACGTCACATAAAACACAAAATGGAGAATGTGTGTGTGAAGCAGTGGGAATTAAGTATGCATTACTATATGTGTTTGGTTATGAAGAAACTAATACAGGGTCAGTGTGTATTATTTAAGGGCTGAACATTTGAGATTCAGTATAAATAAACCTTCACATTTGTCTATGATAAAATATGTTGCGTTAATTTGCTCATGGTATTGAGTTCCGGTGCTCTGTACATTATTGTTGTTTATTATTAAAATCTGTACTGCTCCCGGAACAGATTTTTGCATGATTTGCATTGTCCCATGTATTCTCCAAACAATGAATTTTGCTCTTGGCACATGTTGTTTTGTGATCTAAGGAATCCAGTGAGAAGGTTAAACTGTAATAATCTTGTTAAATCTGTCCTGGACATGCTTATTAGTTGTTGGGTGCAGGTGTAAATTATTCTTCATGTACAACCTCATTTTTATTTTGTAACTTGCTTGCTGTACCAAAATCTTAATTTCAGTTTTTCTTTTTATCTGTTCTATATTGATTGAATAACCCCAATCATATACTAATCTGCTATAAATATTTTGTCAGTACTTTTATACGTATATTATGATATTTGAAGCCAAGTGTTAGATTGTACAGGCAGTGAATAGCTAATATCTAAAGTATTTTAAAATTACATTGTTTTCAAGTAACGAAATAACAATGCAAGTGCCTTATATTTTTGTGTAGTATTAGATGTAGAAATAACTGATGTTTAACTTAAGGGTTTATAAAATAGTATGCAATTTGAATTTGCTTGATTTGAACAACTGTGGTGCTATACAGAGTCTTCAGGATAATCCCTAATTTAACCCTAAACCAGACACAAACTTCCAATTAAACATATTTTGAAAGGTTAAATATTCAGGGCAGATTATTCAGAGTCAGTACCTTAACAGGATTTTTTTTTTTTTAAACCACAAAACTGGACAAAATGACATCATTAAATTATACAGGGATACGGCCTCTAATCGAGTTGAGAGTGTACTAGATTCGAGGTAGCTACCAAACAGTTACAAACATATAATAAACAATTAAGTTTTTTCTTTCTATTGTCATCTGACCAAAACATGTTAAATGTACAAAAAGCCAGATTAGAAAAGTAGATCAGCTTTTACCATTTAAACGTGTGATTTATACACACACACACACACACACACTTACCTATATATATAAAATCTGTGTGTGTGTGTATAATGATTTCCATTACACGAGAGTAGATGTTAAAACTTCATGCTGATTTTTACTCGGCTCTCGCCAAGATATGCACCAACTAAGACGTAGCTTTACAGTAAACTAATGTGATCCATATGTGTCTCCATCCATTTGCATTTCCTTCCATATAATGATGTAGATATCCTTCTGTCTGGTGTTAATGGCTGAAGTGTAATGCTGGCTCCAGGGATCAGCTTAATTGCCTCCCTGGCGCATCAGCACACACGACGGCTGCGATGCTGGCTCCGGGGATCAACCACAGTGCGGCCTCCCCAGCGCATCAGCATGACAACCGTCTGGATTGAGCTAAGTAGGGTACATCTCTGGGGTCTTCAAGTGGGCACCTTCCATCCTCAGTGTTTCGTCGACTAGCCCACGACACCTCAAGAGGGCTCGACGGTGATTCTGGCGTCCCAGCATCACCCCCCTCCGTCCCCAACTCAACTCAGCCCAGCTTACATACCTGTACATCAGCGTTTCTTTCTTTCTATTGTGCTTGAGATCCCCAGCCAGAATCTTTCCGTCTCAACCACAGCCAGTTGCTGCTCCTCTCTGCTGCTTCAGAAAAGTTCTTCACTGTGCGACGCAACTCTTGGCCACTGAACCCGACGTCTCTGAGAAACCGGGTTGTAGAGTGTGCCACAAATCCTCGACAACCCACCTCCACTGGGTAAACCTGGACTCTCCATCCTCGCTGTTCCGTTTCAGCAGCTAGTTGAGCGTACCGCAGTTTCTTCCTCTCGTACGCCTCATCTACAGCATCCTCCCATGGCACTGTTAACTCTACCAGGTGAACAAGGCGTGCTGATCCAGACCACAAGACAATATCTGGTCGAAGGTTAGTGGTGGCAATCTCAGGTGGAAAAATAAGCCATTGACCAACATCTGCCAGCATTTTCCAGTCTCTAGCAGCTTCCAGTTGTCCTGGGCGAGGATTGGTTTTAACACCTTTTATTGGTGGTTGCTCTCCTGGGCGGAGGAATGTTGTCTTTTGTGTGTAATGTTTTGATGGAACAGGTGGCAACTTATTGGTCAGGTTACGCTTGTCTTCCAATGCTAAGGCCAAAAATCGCAGCACCTGGTCATGGCGCCAAGTAAACCGACCTTGGCTAAGAGCCACCTTACATCCTGTCAAAATGTGCCTTAATGTTGCAGGTGATGAACACAAAGGACATGAGGGATCCTCTCCTACCCAGAGGTTTAGGTTCTGTGGTGATGGGAGAACATCATATGTTGACCTGATGAGGAAACTGATCCTGCTCTGTTCCATTGACCATAGGTCTTGCCAGCCAATCTTGCATTGTTCCACACTCTCCCATCTCATCCATTCTCCCTGCTTGGCCTGGGAAATGGCCTTTATACACCTCATCCTCTCCTGCTTTTGCACCTTGTTGTCTACCAGCTTCCTCCTTTGAGCTGGGGCTGCCTTGTGCCATGTAGGAGGAGCTGAACTGAGACCAAGACCCCCTCTTCCATGCTGAACTTGCCCCATGATCACCAATTCGAAGGGCAGCCTTTGCATTTTCCACAGCTTTCTTTGCCGCCCACTTTCTTCCAGTTTTCAGCACAGGTGCTGCCTCCCTTACGCATTTGTCGTGTGACTCTACTATTGTCATTTCCAGTCTAACTTTGGCGCACTTAAATTCCTCGGTTAGAGCGGAGACTGGTAGCTGCAGTATTCCTTTACCATAAAGTCCCACTCTGCTGAGGCAGCGTGGAACTCCCAACCATTTCCTGATGTATGAACTGATTAAAGCTTCCAGCTTCTCTACTGTTGTCAAAGAAACCTTGTACACAGTCAGTGGCCACAGCAACCTTGTCAGTAGACCACACTGAAAGCACCAGAGTTTTAGTTTGCCACACAAACTGTGTCCTTTAGATCCCCATTGTACCATTTCCCAAGACTCTTCATTGACAAGTGTATATAATATATATATATATATTATATATATATATATATATATATATATATATGATATAATATATATATATATATTTTTTTTAAGTACCTTCAATAGGAGTCAGATTTCACTAATGAGAAGAATATTCTGTACAGACGTTGCTACGTTCGGTATTATTCGTTTGCTACATTGCATATCACTGCCTCACATCAGCTGTGGCAGAGACGCTGCATTGTTAAATTCATCTTTTATTACATTGCAAGACTGCCTCACATCAGCTGTGACAGAGAGAGATGCTGTGTTGTTAAGTTAATCTTTTATTACATTGCGTATCAGTGCCTCACATCAGCTGTGACAGAGAGAGATGCTGTGTTGTTAAGTTAATCTTTTATTACATTGCGTATCAGTGCCTCACATCAGCTGTGACACACTTACTGCAAAGTGGGAGATTTTTTTTGTCTCTGCACACACTTCCCAGCCCCTCTGTTGTCAGGGGAAGTCAGGAAGCACTCAACGCAGTGCACAAACCCGCTAGATGCTGATAAAAGCCCAGTGTATTAATGCAAAAGTAAGTTTAAAAAAGTAAACGTCAAGAAATAATAATAAAAAATATTTAAATACAACTTACAAAATACAAATACAATCAATCAATCTTTTTTATATCGTGCCTTTCATAGTGGACCATCATCACAAAGCGCTTTACAAGATGCATTAACAAGAAAATCCATAGTACTTCAAATACAGAGAAATGCATAATACATTAAATACAGTGGAAAGTACATAATACATGTTAGTAGCGTAATACATGAAATAGTACACTAAATAGAGAGGAAACAAGGGTGTGCAGCCAACTTAAAAACTAAGGGCTTTCTGAGTTTTGGCTCATGGACTATAACTTTCTGTGCAAACGGCGAGTGTACTCATTGCGTTGCGTGCGCTTGAGTGTGATTTAAATGGTGCCGCGGGGGATGAATTACAGAATGCTAGGAGGGTCAAGACAGAGGAGTGTGATTAATGCTTGTTAAAAATGTATCTTCAAAGAAATAAATGCGTTAATCACAGAAATTATATATATACCATAAAACTTTATACACAGCAAAGCTTTTCCAAAGAGAGGTGCCAACTTTATATATTAATGTCTCTACAGAGTTAAAAAATAGTTAACAGCAAAGACAAGTGAACCATGAATACCAGACATCGCTGCACTGTTGCCAAGGTTGTCACCTCTGCTGGCAGCTGCAACTGCCCGGTCACAAGCCTGTGCTCCGATCACCCTATCCATGCCGGCCAGGTCCCATGTTGCCATTTCTCTGTCCCTCTGAGGTGACGCCAGAGACAAAAGTGACCAACCCTCTCACTTAACCCCAAACAGAAGGGGAACCAGTCGAGGAATGTCGAATGTACCGGTGGTGCCATTCTGAGGGGGAAGGTATGTGACAGGGAGGACCCTGTGGCTGGTTCTTGCGTGAATGTGTGCAGCTGGGACACACAGCAGTAGGCACGTTGCTTGACAACTAATTGAGCAGATGGGCTCATCTGGTGCTGAGCTGATCGGGAGGTCCAGTTTGGCTAGGGGGCAAGCCCGGGGAGCCGTGCTCCGCAGGACAACTACTATGGAAATACCAGGCGTCACTGGGAGGCAACAGCAGCAGGTTAGTTTAGTGGATGTTGATCCCAACCAATATAGAGAGGGTTTCGTAGTGTAGTAGGATTCTGGAGCGGGATGTCTCTTTTAATGAGGCTAGCACTCACCTTGTGAGGCAAACTTTTATTTTTAGCTTTGTTTTGTTTTGTCTGTTAAATTTGATACTATGGCTACCCTTGCTGTTGCCCTAGTGGCAGCACTTCTGTTGTATTAAATCTGCCTGTGCGGCATGTGTCAACACCCAATGCTTTGTGTCTGATTCATTATTATTCAGTGGTAACCCACGCAGGTAACTTCATGTATATAGAACGCTATTTAATCCACCAATATAGCTCATTCTTTTTAATACCTCTCATGATTTAAGAGGCCCATTATGACCAAATTTATGGTGATATTAATAAACAAGGTACAAGTTCTCCTAATGAATAAGGGCAGGGTGTCATGTTGCATGTATTCGAGTCATGCACTTGAAAAGCATTGCATATCTTGATTAGAATATTTTGCAGGCTCTCCTATCTTGACTGAGTGTTATCTTTGACACCAGAGTGCGTGATACAAAGACAAATTCCTGCTGAAAGGCTTGGAGCAAGATTTAGATTTTAGCTTTATGTAAAGTTTCTTTACATGTTGTAATATTCATTTCTCATCCAGCTGTAGTCATTCTGGTTTTTAAGGTAAACTTACGCAAATAGGAATAATTAGATACAGTTCCTTTATTTTTATATTTGTAAATTTACTTTTTTTTATATTAAACAAAAAATACAAGATTTGCTGCTAGTTTTGTAGGCTAGGGATTACAACATCTTATTACACAGGCAAGTTAATGTTTTTATTCATAAAGTTCTCAACATCAGTATAATTACAGCTAGTTTTGCATCACCCTATAGAATTAACTAATTTTGTTCACAGTGAAAAAAAAAAAAAACAAAGGTCTCTATCCTAAAATTCAAAATGTTGCTAAAGTTTTGGCCATAGCTGTAATTGCACATACCAAACAATTAAAGTTAAAATACATCAACATGTGGATTTAGTATTTTAAATGTAGGCTTTTTAGAAGCACAGGCATCTGCAGAATACCCTTACTTGACTGATGGGATGTTTAACCTATCTGTCTGTCACCTGATTGCTCAGGGGTCTGTTTGCACAGCACTGCTTGGGGTCAATACACTGTTACATCAGAGTAAGGAATATTGTGCTTCCATGTTTGATGGGAATCTTTGGTTTACAATTTCTGTGGAGAGAAGCTTAAAATAATTTTCAGCCTAAAATTGCATAGACAAGCCTAATATTCAAAGTAAAAAGAATATTAAACACAATTAAGGTAAGCTCTGTTCCACACCTATAAATATTCACGTTAGGTCTCTTTTTTAATATTTCAGTGCATCTATGCATGGGCTTACTTGAAACATTCCTCCTGTCTTGTTACCAGGGAGACAAGGGCGAGAGGCAAATTGCTGCATAGATGAACATGCTCCGTGATACTGTACATATTCCATAAATAATAATTAAGCCTTGAAACTTAAATATCCTTCTGCAGCCTTAGCTGTGCTATAACATTAAGCAAACAAGGCAATAGCAGAACTAAGAGTATTTATTTCAGGGAGTGAGGCTAGGGAAGGTCCAGGACCTCTGTTGTTAGTCTGAAACTACAGCTGTCAGAGGCACATCAAGGGGGGGAGGTAATAGCCAATGCATGGCTAATTCTTTTTCTATACTTTATATACTGTTGGTATATGTCATGGTCATTCACAGCTGTGATGGAGGATGTTGCTGATATACTTGTTTTGCTTTGTGCGCAAGAAATAAGTGAATATGCATGTCTTAAATACCCTGAACGCACTTACAAAAATGAAGTGTTTAACTTTTGTATGGTTTACTGTTTGTTCTTTTAACTGTTGTTTTTTAAACAAGCATGTCAGTGACATTGGTTCCTCTGTCGTTGCTAGCAATACACACTGACAAAGTAGACCAACCTAAATCCACTGTGTACACATACAAAATACTATCACAGATTGTAATAAACTCAGTAACTAGTTTCATTGCAATACACCACTGATTTATGAAACTCTTTTGCTAAAGAAGTCCTCTAGCATGTTTCATCACTATAGGACAAGCAGTTCCAGAAGCTTGCAAACTGTCAAGAGTCACCACTGTCCTCCCGTAGGGGATATGAACCCCAAGCGGGAGATAATTAATCGCACAAAGATTTCTCTCAGACTGTTTCCTTGGCAACAAGGAGGCTGCAAAGTTGAATGCAAGGTTGTGATCGTTTTTGGATGCATATCTACCCCAAAGCAGTTATTACAAAATTGCCACATTAAGAAATGCAGGAAATAATTGAACATTGTTTTCCTTTCTTGGTTTGTTTATTGGTCAAGGCTACTTTTAGTTGGTATTGTGTCTCACCAAGCATTACTGAATGAGCACTATGGTTAATGGAAAAGAAAAAGGGTGGAGAGTATAATATTAATATGGCTGAAAACAAAGTGTAAATTGAATATACCTAAAAAGGCTTCCATTGACTTACAATGACTTAAATCACAGGCTAGGTGATGTGAAGGGCAAGCTGCATCCTTTGTTATTTTTTAAATAATCTTTTAAAATAAATGCTTACAAAATTAGACATGATGGAGTGCACTGCCCATGTTTTAAGACAAGTTGACATTGCAGCTGCAAATACTACAGGGAACCCTACCTCTTATTAAAACAAGCAGATCATCTTCCCAGGTATTCCATGATCCAACTGCATTTCCATAGACAGCATCCTGCTCTTTCAGTACCATTCACAATAATACAAATGTTTGTGTTCAAAGTAAGTTATGGGGAGGGTTGATCAGTAACTGAAGTTTGTTTAAGGGTATTATAATGAACCCCAAATGATACTGAAATCTATATATTTAGTAGTAAAGAACCAACATGTTAACCCTTCCACTGGCATGTTTTGCTGGACTGAGACTCAAGTCACATCTTTACATTTTATTAGTAAGCAAGAGAAACATGAATGTGCTTGCAGCAATTTGGATTCATTCGTTTCTACATTGTGACTTGCATTGGCTTCTTTCACTAGTGTGTTGATATCTCAGCTGGTGAAGAAACGATTACTCCAGTAGGTACACTGCTGTTGGAGAAAGAAGAAAGGGACTGTCTATTCTAAGCCCACCTCCAAGGTTTTGGACTCTTGTCGTTGAACACATGTTTGTAAGGCTGTTTTACTCACTCAATAATTGCCATACCGTTGTATAGTAATACAATGGTATAAACCTCTTGCATGTGCCTCATCAGTGATGGGCAACAGACACAGATGCATGAACTAAAAAAAAACAGGTGACTCCAATAAGCCCAGTGCACCTAGTTGCCCAATTAGTCAGTACATTTCAGTGAGATACATTTTTGTTTTGCCCAATGTGACCATATTTCATATAAATAACACTGTAGATCTGGAAACTTAAATACCCAGGCAACCATTTACACGGTGGGTATAGTGACAGGAAAAAAATACTAGTCTATCTAGAATGGGGAAAATGTTAACTGATCAAAAAGCTTACATTCTGTACTATCTGCTTCTCTTGTGACCTAGAAATTCTGTCGTAGTGCTGCAATGCATCATTGGCATGGCAGATCTTACAGTACAGCATAGTATATTTTAAGAAATGTGTGCTATTTTGAGGCGATACCAAAGAAACTGGGTTATAGTAACCTTGATTTTTAAAGACTAAGCTGTTACAAAAAATTAACTCTTCGCTGTTATATATTTAATAGGCCACCCTCACTTGGCTGATAAAAGTTATTGCCACATGCTGAACCCTGTGGTATAAATTATATGTTATAATTTATACACGGTTCCTTTATCTCTGCTGGGTAGTACAGTCCGTTTGGGTTATGTGCGAAAGGCTTTAATGTGATGTAGGTTGTTTTGTGCAGAGGAAATGTTCCTGACCATCTGGCAGTCATATTCTGTTGCTGTTCAGTGGGCCACAGTGATCCTTTGATGTACACATTCTAATTTAAGAGATACATCCAACATATTGGCTGGGGTGAGTCATGCTACAGGATCTTGGTTGGGTCTTGTTGCTAGGTGCAAAACCTACTCCGCATGCAAAAAGGTACCAGGAGATGTCGTTTTTTGGTTACTATGGTTTCAGTGGATAGCTTTCTTTATAAGGAGAGAAACAATTACCCTTTATTTTTAAAAAACACTTAAATCACTTGGAATAGTTTTATAGTTTAATAAATACAGTGTGGTATGCTAGAATCCTTGGGAAATAACTTAATATTTTCTTGGTATTCTCCTGGTATTGCCTACATGGCCTCCACTGTCTAGACAGTGGAGTAAACTCCAGGTTAAAGGTGGATGTTCTCACTGATTAAATGCAAAAGAGCCCTGAGGTTTGATTTCTGTGGAAATTGTAGGTCATTGTAACAGAGTTTAAAGGAAAAAGGAACAGTTTGTGCATATTGTGGCTCATGAAAAAAGGAGAAAAGGAACTGAACTAAACTTGCTGCTGTTGGTTCTTATTTTTAATTTGGCATATGTAAATATGAAAATCTGTAGTTTAATATTAAATGTCCACAGATGGCCCTTATTTCCACCCCTCATTTTACAGAAGGGAATATTCTAAATTGTTTTTCGACAGACTGCTTGTGCATAAACTGTGCGTAGCTACTTTTATTATTTAAATAACTGTATATTTTAAGAAAATTGCAACAGTTAATATCGTTCAGGATGTGCTGTGAGACAAGCAAGCCATGTCCTGGCTCGTGTCTTCATTGCTTGTTGTGTTTCTTACAGTATACGGTTTGCCTTTTGATTTTTATTGGTAGAATAACAGTTTTTTCAGGAGTAGCATTATAACAGGTGTACCGTAGAAAGGAAACCCTGGCTGATGTATTTTTTTTTTTTGTGATTGGAAATCAAAGCATGTTGTGTCAATGGTTTTTACTGTAGTGCTGCTTTCATCTTTGAGGAGGGAATTTTATGAGACACCTGCTGTTGTGATCACCCTACATCCTTTTTATTTAAAGGAAACAAATCTCTGTAATTTATAATGTTTTCACTCAAGAAGGTTACATTGGAATTGAAAGATTTTGACCATCAATATAGTAGATATTCTGTTGCGGTAGATTTCATGTGTTATTCCTTTAAATATGTAACAATGTATGATTAGGCTACTTGCTGTATAATATAGTATGTTCTGTTTCTTTAATTGTCCACACAAGCAGTTATTTTAAATTCCAGCATATGCCATTACACAGAAGCAATGGAGAGTGCCTTTGAGAGGCAATTAATTTATATATTTTTTAAAACTACTTTCCATTACTCCCCTAGAGCTTTCCAGACCGTGGTATGGCAATAATTTATGATTGTATACTACACTATGAGTGATGCAATACCACTGCATTGAGCTTATTTGTCACAGGATAATAACAACATGTGTGTAATAATATTATGTCCCATTCTCTTGTCTGCTCAAATACAGTTCAGTTTTTCGATTTTAAACTTTCGTTTCTGTTTTACCGAAAACTGATTGGATGTTAAACGGCTGAAAGAGATTGGTCGTCTGGTTCCCTGTAGCTGATTTATCTCAAAACATTAAGTTGAGTCCTAAAGGATCCAAGTGGTTCAGCATCAACGTCATGACTAGGTAATCCATTCCATACCCCCACTACTTTGTGTATGAAGTTGTGTCTCCTCTGTCCTGAGAATATCAGTTATTTCAGCATATCTTCATAGCTCATTCCTTAAAGCCCTGTAGTTTGTCTGGTTACTCTTTGTAGGACCACAATGTCGTTATCATTCTGTGATGACCAGAACTGGAAACAGTACCCTAAGTGACAATTGGAAGCTTAGGGGAGGCACTTCAGAAGACTATTTGGAGGATATTTTTCTATCATATAAGTCTGTTATGGTATGTAACAAACAATCATGGCTTTCTTTACCATTCCTTGTGGGCAAAAGAACAAACAGAAATTTTATATAAACTTGGTCGAAAAAGGAGTATGTGGGGTCATTGATCAGCAACAGATAGGAATAGTTCAACAGTATCCTTTATGTTTAATTAGTGTGAGATGTGACACCCCCAAAGCAAATATAAATAAATGCACTGATGTATCAACAACACATCACACCACCCACATGCTAATGGGTGTTTAGAGTACTTGGTTTTATTTCATGATGTCATACAGTTTACTCATATACATTTGTGCTGTAGGAGGATATGTAATTCAGTGCAGTGAGTAATTAGCAATACAAGCTAAATACCAGTTGACAGGTTTGTTTATACATGCTGTATTGTTCTCTCTGATCTGGGTAACCCCACCACTCAATCACTAACTCCCAGACCACAGCTACCACCGCAGATCAATACATCCAGTTGTCATCCTTGCCATAACCTCCTTCTCCACTACATATGTGAAAATACTTTATTTGTGAAGAGCATTTGTTGTAAAGCACTTGGCCACACCTTTTGGAACAAATGGGGTCTGTTTAGTTATGTGCAAGTGATTCTAAAGACAGTAATTAAGTACTGTATGCTAAACAAATACTATCAAAGCAGTGGTGCAACACACAGCAGAAATAGTAATCATCATGAAGCAGGCTACTCCTATTCATTTATCTGCAAATCAAGCTCCATATTGTGAAGACTACAGGCTGCAGATCCCCAGTTTAAAAATGAGTTTTACTGTGAAGGAATAAAAAGCAAGAGAATAAGAACAAATCAGCTGTTCACACATATTTCTTCTGTTTGCGAAAAAAATAAAGAGGAGTTTGCATTTTTTTTCATTTCTAGTTCACAGCCAAGTGCTTAAGTGTGAACTTCCACATACATCTTGCAGAGTATAAATATGTAGAAGATAAACTGCTGCAGAAGCTGAAAAGTTTCATTATCTACCTTTTGATGCGGGCACGTGTTGTTTTTTATGTTTAAAACAAAAGAGGACGTAGCAATATAAATAAAGAAGCGAACTGAACCAAAAGCCTTTTGGCCACGAATTGTGATGAAGTCATGTTTATCACACAGACTAGTTATGTAGAACAACAAACTATTTGTGGCACTTGCCAATATCTCAGTCTTATTGCCAGCCCCGTCGTACCATATATGTGCATGGAGCCAGTACACACCAGGCACTGTACATGTGAATAGTTTCACATGGATTAATGACAATGTTTTGGCATACTGTGAGTCTTGTAACCCATATTGTTCCAAACCAGAGGCACCCGTATTAGGCCTCAGGAGCAGTGGAATGGTAATCAAAGCCTATTTGGTGGATGCCCTGTGCGTGTGAAAAACTCTTTCAGACAGTACAGAATTCTGTGCACATTTGTTGCTGGAAAGAAATGTAAATCTGGCCTTGGCCCCCATGAAACAGTCATATGATTTACTCTGTCAGTGCCCACGTATTCACACAGTGACATGCCTTCTAAACTAAAGCTAAAGAAAGATACACAAGATGGTGAGCCTCTATCATAGTCATGAGTAAGAAACAGCATCCTCAGACAAGAAGACATACAGAACTCTAGTTGCACAGGGTCCAAGGGAAGTCATCTCTGAAATTGTCCATTAAAATCCTTGACTATATTTCTAGTGCTTTGAAACAAGGCAACAGAGCAGATCGTGATCATGTGCTTCATCACCACGCAGTTAATTCTGTGCTAGCTTTCTCATAAACAGGTCTTGCCATCTAGGTATGGAGTTGTATTCTACCTAAATCCCTGTATTTGTTCCAGTCTCCCTATTTATTTTTTTTTTATCCCAAAGACATTTTTTCATTCTCTTGACCATCTAACTGCATCCTTTATCTGGAGGGGTAAGCCTCTTCAGGTCAGTAGGCTGCTTCTCCAGAGGGGCAGACTGGGCGTTGGATTGAAAAATTTTATGTTTTACTATTGGGCTGCCAATATTCATAAATCACTTATTGGCTCTATACACCCGATGCAGTCTGGTATCAATTGGAGGCACACTCGTGCCATGCATCTTCTCTCCCTGCCTTGATTTGCTCGTCTCTCCCATTAAACATGTCCAGCTAAACCTCCCCAACCCCATAGTAAACTCAACCCTCAAACTATGGTCACAGTTCTGTACTCACTTTAAACTCAAAGTCCCTTCCATATTAGGACCCATTTCTACTAACCATTTATTTTGTCCATCTGTGCTTTATTCAGTCTTTTTGTTTTGGCTATGGAGGGGGTTAAAATGGTTTAAAGAGTTATAATACATTGACATTTATGCTAGTTTTGACTGTCTGTCTTCTAAATTCACCTTGCCCCATTTCTATTTCTTTCGATCAGATTCACAATTACATGAGTGCCCACTTCCCCTCATTCCCAACCATTCCACTCAGTCCTGCATTGGACACTATACTAGAACTCCTCCCTAAATAAAAAAAGACTTATTTGGGACTAATTCAATTTAAGATATTGCATCGGGCTCATGTAACGAAGGACAGACTGATCAAAATCTACCGTGGGTTGAATGGGAGCTGTGACAGCTGTGATTACTCCACAGCTGACCTGACACACATGTTCTGGTCTTGCCTGAAGCTTGCTGGTTTCTGGTCTTTCATTTTCAGAACTCTCCCTCGGGTACAGCAGATCCCTTTGGACCCATGCCCACTATTGGCAATTTTTGGTGTTCCATCTGAGAATCAATCTTTACAAGGTGGACAGGCAGATGTGGTGCATTTATTACACTCGTGGCTCGCCGGAGGATCTTGCTTGGCTGGAGGTCCTCCTCATCCCCTTATAATTCTTGTTGGATTAAGGACATATTTTTCCTTTTAAAACTAGAAAAAATGTTATTCACCCTGAGGGTATCGGTTGATTCATTGTATTCTAGGTGGCAACCCTTTCTCTCACACCTGTCACTTACTAGTACTGCCCTCTGATTAGCAGGTGTGGGCTGTCCCTGGGATGACTGGGTAACATACTTTTATTATTTCAGTTTTGACAGGCTAATGTGCTGTTGGTTTTGTTTTTATTAAATATGAAGACTGTGCCTATAGAAGGTGATATGGGGAAGGTTTGGGACGGGAGGACGTGGTAAAATTGAAAAAACTGGAAAACAAAGATGTGATAATTTTGATTTTTGTTTTACATGTTTGCCTACTTAAGAATTCTTACAATGTTTGTACTACGTATTACAAGTTTATTATTGTTTTACCTATTTTTCACTTTAAAACAGCAATCTTTCAGAACCGATATTACAACACCTATTCCACAGTGTACTGACACCACTTTGAGACACATTACTACTGTCTACATACATTTGTCACCACTGTAGCATTCAAAGAGCTATATTCTTTCTCTAAAGGACATTTGCCTAACATTATACACTACAGTGCCATTTTGCCCCAAATATTTGTTGATGCAACTGTATGTCTTTCTTTTAAGAAACTATTTGTACAGTATCTTATACTTTTGTATGTCTAATGGTAGTTTCTGTGTACAAGATCTGTTTTTGTTTTACAAATACTTGGTGTGTACAGTAGGTTGTCTCATTATATACTGGAAAATGACTATAGTGGGGAAGCACAGTGGTACAGCTTTATTTTAAAAAGCCAACAAGTGAATAGTGTGTTTGTGGGAGAGAACTAATAATACTTAACAATGTAGTAGTAATTAAACATAGTAATAATGAGGAGTTGAATTCTGCACTTCTCTCAGTAACCAGTTAAACTGTGATTTGTCATTTGCTGTTGAGTCTTTGTAAATAAAATGGAGCCTTCTGTTTACACTGTAGATAAGCCTTTTATTGCAGCACTAGGCTTTCCATAGATACAAGCTCTGAGTACATTTATTTTTGCTTTGGTTGGTGATAAATGTCGGCAGAAATCTGTTCCTGTAGAAACTATCAAGGTGATGATCAGAGACGATCCCTGTCAGCTGCAGGGTTCAGGACTGGGTGGATTACACAAGGTATCTTGCTATCAACTAATTTCCCTCAATCCTTAAACATCAGTGTAAAGTGGATGTTGCACTGAAGATGAATTTTGCATGTTTTATTAAAATTCAGTTGGATCCATACCTCTGCCATCTCAACAGCAATATCATGAATGTGTGTACCCTTGGTTCCTATTTTTTTCTGCAATTGTATTTTCCTTATTCTTACAGCTATGGCCAAAGGTTTTGCGTCACCTAGAATTTTAGAATTGAGACCATTTGTTTTATATGAGCATAATTTAGGTCTTTTATTTAATATCATGTATCAAAGACACTACAAAGTGATATTGTAAAAGTCTAGCAGAAGCCATAATAGTAGGTCAGTATTTCCTGTTGGATTTTCCAAATGTGAAATTCTTCAATTTGTTAAGTATACGGAAAACTACAAAGCGGTATACAATTCAATATGTTAACATCAGGTTTCATTGAATTTTATGAAGCAAAATCAGTTAATTCTATAGGGCCATAGCTATACAGTAGTATTCAGCTGTAGTGTTTACTCAGTAGGATGGTGCGACAGAGATGGCTGAGCGGTAACGTCAGGTCAGAAGCAGGAAGAACAACAGACAAGGTATTGCAGGGCAAAAAGATGCGCCGTTTTTATTTTCAAATACAAAATTAAATAAAATATTTGAACAAAAGAAACACACTTGCTCACTGAGTGAAATAAGGGTTAAACAAAAACAAATCTCGAATAAAAGCACAGGCCAGGCTGGGCAATCGCTTTCACTGACCCTGTATTTAGTTTCGTTTTAAACTGCTCTCCTCTCATCTGAACACCCACCCAGAGCGGGGAGAACTGCAGGCTTTTATATTAGTGACCGAGGGATTATCAGTTATCTGATTAGCCCTTGGTCACATTCTGCACGGGTTTTTAATGTGCAGAGCCCTGTTAGGGTACAGTCTAAGGTTATTTCTTTTCCATGTACACATGTAGTCTCTCATCCACGTTCATGTTATATCGTAAAAAAGGAACAGCACAATGCTTCCCATGAAAAATGTAGACTGTTAAAAATATAGGCCTTATTATGTACATTTGGACTTTACAGTTTCACTTACCGTATAAGTAATTGATGGAGAAATATGTTTATCTTTTAATTGGCAACTGGTGTTAATTGCAGGGCAGGATCAATCCGCATTAGCACAGTAAAGATACTGAAATGGATGTCTGGTAAATGAGAATAAGTCACTGAAGAATGAACTTGTGAGTAACACTGAAAACAATGTAATACTGTTTTTGATAGATGTGCCTTAGCCTGGAAATAATACTTGTGTATAATTAGTGTTACAGTGAAACAGTTAATTGCTTTAGGAGCAAACATTTATCAGGAATTGGCAGGTGCACCCAGATGATGTTGTGTTTGCAATTCTATTTAATAGTTTAAAACCAAAAAAAAATTAAAAACTGTACATTTTCCCCCAATTCCTGCACCACGGAAGTCTGACGTCCTTTACTTCGAGTTCTATTTTTCTCTATCAGCTTTCTCTCTCTCTTTCTTTTTTTTTTTTTAAATGATTAGTTCTCGCGTCCAATATATCTGTTTTTGGTCTTTCGTTTATGTAATGACTATGTGACTATGTGATTCCGTGGCTAACTCTAATAACATTGAGTATGCAAGAAGCCACTCTCAGCGTGATTAGAAGTAGTCACGCAACAGTCGTATTATAGGGTATATACGCCTTCATTATATCAAAGAGGACTGAGAGCCAGGCCTTTCTTCGAGCCACAGTTTGATCTTTTGATTCAAGAGCCAGTGGTTGAAAACAGCTACAATTATGTATAAATTTTAAAACATGATACAACTGCATAATTTATTTTAATATAATCAACTCCTCACATTTAAATGTAATGTAAAACATTTGTCATAGCAGTGTGAATGGAAGCGGTCATGGGTTGTTTTTCCTAGGCTATGTAGCATGTTACTATATACAGTATGATCAGATTTCAGGTGTGTAAAAGATTTTTTTGAATGGTTTTGAGTTTTGAATGGTTATGGATGTACCCGAGATGATATATTAATAGTTTTGCTTAGAGTGTCAGCAGCCTAAGGGGCGAACTTCTGCTGATCTCTCAAAAGGTAATTTTGCTCATCTGAGACATTAAAATATTTTATTTACTTAAAGCTACAATAAAATTCAAGTGCAATTTTCTTTAGCCGTGGACCCTTTACATACTTGGCAAATGGCAAGTTTAATTCACTTACTGTGTGACAGATGCTGTGACATTACATTGTGGAAGTGTTACATTTTTTTTTTATCTAAGAGATGTGACATTTTACTTGTTCATCCCTCCGTATTGTTTGCCTGAGAAAAGTCTTTTTTATTCTCGCTCTTCTGGCACAGTGTTAATTAACACCATCTGTGTATGTCTTTATCAGATCACTTTGTTATCCTTTTAGATGGCTGTCGCTACCACTGATAGATTTCACCCTAATCCAGACTAACAGCCAGTATCACTAGCAGGGGTGCTGTTGAAAGGGTAATGCCGTTAATGACGGTGATGTGTGCGCTTATTGTTATTGTTGTGTTATAGTTAAGCAGGGCATCATACTGTAAACAAGACCAGAGACATGTATTGCCATGTGTAAGAGCTGATGAAAATCCATTCTCTTGACATCTTTTACATCTGTATTTTTTAATCTGTTCAAATAGTTTGAGAAAATGTCTGAGTGTTTTTAGTAAATGTATTGTTTTTTAGAGCTAGCCCCACGGTTGTTTACAGTATGGAAAGCAGATGGTTTTACTTCCCAATGAAATGACATTATGAAATAGGAGTCATCAGTTTTTGTACCACATATATTTTCTATTTATAATAGCATATTGCTGGTCATTCTGCTTTCCATTCTCACACAAATGCTACAGTATGTACTTTCTTCTCTGTACACTATATTTCTTAGCTGTGTACTGGCGGATATTATTTATGGTTTAACTCATAAGTTTTTACAAGTCTATTTAGATGTCATGAAGTTGATATTCATGAAACCTTTGATTTGACTGATTAAGAAGCCATCAACATCAAACTTCTTTGAAATAATCAAACAGACTTCTTTAGATAACCCATGATAAAGCTTTGTGATTTAGCATTCAATTCAACTGTAATGTTCTCGGTTGAAGAACTAGGAGTTATATATTTATTATTCACTGATTACATGATACTGGGATTTGGGGAATATATTTATATTGATCTTGGTAACAAGATATCAAAACACATGTTTAACACTGTATGAGATGATAAGCTGCAGGATGTTACTTAATATGCTTCCAAACTTGAAATGTCGAGGACACCATTCATCATGAGCACCATATCTTTGCTATTCCCATAAGAGGAAGTCGCAGTCATTAAAGAATAAGTAGAAAAGTATAGAGTTACACATCCCCATGTTGGTACAACTGTTTAAGTAGCGTACCTGTAATTTTTCTTTTCATTGTTAACACACTGACAAATTTTTACATTTAAAACGTTAATGTCTGTTTCAAAGCTGTTTTCAGAATGGCAGCTCTAGTGCACTCATAGTGTAAGGATTCTTCCTGCAGTGATTTAACGGACAGATCTCAAACCCCAGTGCACTAGAGTGGCCATTTTGAAAAGAGCTTTGAAACAGAGTTTAAAGTTATCAGGAGCAGTTCAGATAAGCTGCGTATCGGCCATTTATATGCATTAAAAAATCAGAAATATGCACTCAATTTTAATTTAATGCTGTGAACAGGATGGCTGTAGGGTGACGTCAAACCAGAAACAGAAACCAAAACACTGTAACGTACTGGGGGTGAAACCGAGACGCTGTGGCGCCCAGCTCTTTATTAAACAAATAAATAAAAGACTAAAACAAAACAAAAGACACGTTGGCCAAACCAATACACAATAAACAGCAACAAGTAGTATGCTGGTTGCAAAACCAGCATACGTAGCAATTGTTTCTCTCTTTTTGATAGACTCGCGTCTCTTGTCTCGTCTCTGACACACAATCACTGTGCAGCTTAACTGCAGGTCTTTTATAATTATGGCCAGGGGGTTAACTAGCTATTAATTATCTTATTACCTCTTAGCCGTAGTCTGCACAAGTTTAAGGATGTGTGACTGTCAGCTAGTTAAATAATCAGTAGCTGACAGTCGCGCATTCTCATGAGGAATCTAACACACAATAAAACAATAACAAATAATGGCGGCTTTTCGCCTGCGCCACCAACAATAATAATACCAAACAAACACAGCTTTTCGCCATCGTATATATTTACAGAAATAATAATAATAATAATAATAATAATAATAATAATAATAATAATAATAACCAAATCTATATACAAAGGGGCAGGGCACACCGCCACAAATGCATAAAAATATGCATAGGAATTCTGCTGCACAGCTTGGCTGCCTCCCCTCCTGCTTCCACGAAAACTCCCACTAACAACTACAGCTCCCATTAGATAATGTCTTCAGTTACTAGGAAACTGTACACAAGAAAAACAAAACAAACATGATCCAATCTCTGGCTAGCCCTGTTGTCTTTGCAGCCAATCACAGTAAGAATAAGACAACCGCTAAAAAAAAAGGCTCTTATAATGTGTAACTGTAATGTTAAAATATAAGTAACTTAATTTGCAGTCAGTGTGATATTGTACCTCGAAAAAAATGGGCTGAGCTGATAAAGAACCTCGTAGAACACACGTGTGGTTGTACAGGAGTTCAAATTAACATTGCAGTTAAAATGGAAGGCTCTTTTATTGCCTACCCCATTACCATTAGATTGTACAGTATTTGCAGAGATTACTCGTGACTTCAAGGTAATGTTGCATTTTACCCCTGAAAATCCATTTTACTCTCTCAGTGTTAAAATTAGAGGATAAGTTACTCCCAGACCTAACACCTTACCTGGAGCGCTGTTATAAGTGTACAAAGTTGTAAGGATGTTAACAATGGAAAGAAAAATTACAGGTACATTATTTAAACAGTTGTAGCAACACGTGGGGACGTGTAACTCTATATTCGGAACCCCGCTGCTTACTCTTTAAGCATCTTGTGTCTTCTGTGAAGGGGTGCTTCGATAAATCACTAATGTTTCTGTGGCCCCAGAAGCAAAAGCGACTATTTCCCTACACAAGGTTTACTGATTATACAGTAATTGGATGAAGAGGCACCAGTACATCCCTCCGCATTCATTTTGTATCTAATCATGCCAGCCCGCAGTACACTAAGGTTGATTAGGCTAGCTAGCTAGCTAGATAGATGACTGCACCTTGCTAATGGTTATCATTTACTATAGGGGGATGCACCTTGTTTGTTAATAAACACATACATTTCTTATTAAAAACGAGTGCATGGGAAGACTGTACAGTAAGTGAACATGCCACAAGAGGTGGATGAGCTGTGTGGCCCCTGAATTCCATCATGCACAAGCGTAGTATGAAGAGGTGACCCATTGTTAGACGCTATTGCAAGGTATGCTGTTGCTGACACAGACGTTCAACCTCAAGTTGAAGGTATTTCCCATTCAATTACATGAATCTGTTTGCTGGAGGAAAGACAAATCCAGTATCACCAAGGCAACATCCTCAACACTGAGATTTAGAGTCTGAATACCACTGTGAGATATTAAACATTAATGTTGAAAATTGGGAATTTGAGATTTTTTTTAACTAGATTGAAACTTTCAACATGAAATGAAACACGAGTCATCCTTGTTGAGCACTTGTTTGATTTAATTGTGTGTGTCCTTTGCCACATGAGTGTGTGTGTCTGTGTGTACATATTCAGAATAATATGATTTGTTGAGATGTCTTCCGTATGCAGGTTTCAATTAATCGTCCTCAGTACTATAGACATGTTTTTGAAAATTATTTTTAAAAGTACATTACCAGCATACCAAAAACTGTTTAACAGCTTTTTAGGATTTTATGTTGGCTTGTGTGACTCAATTTAGGAATCACCCTACCGTAATCGTTGTGTTCTTTATTTCAGAGGGAGACCCACAGAAATACCATTGGCAACCAATGAACTGTCAGCCTCCAAATGGCGGGACTCCTACTCTGCCAGACGAATGCAGTAACTACGATGCTTGCTGAAGGAATTCTTGCAACCCTTCCTGCCTACCCTTGGGAACAATGGTTTACTCTGCTTAACTGCCCCCTGTTCAGGCAGGGGCCTCCAGTGGTATGTTAAATTCCAACAGTGATGACTATTTGAACATTACTCCATATTCCAGGATGCGTCTTGCACTGGTTGAAGGTTTATCAGAGAACAGTTTGTTACAGGTTGGCGCCTCCATGGAGAATGGCACTGTGCCCCCTTACTTGCAGGAGAGCTTTGAGGTCCTCAGCACGCCCTTGCAGGTATTCCTTTCCACCGTGATTATTTTCATCCTCCTGGTGTCTTTTCTGGGGAATGTGGTGGTCTGTTTGATGGTCTACCAGCGGGCTGCCATGCGCTCTGCCATCAACATTCTCCTAGCTAGCTTGGCCTTTGCAGACATGATGTTGGCCGTGTTGAACATGCCCTTTGCCCTGGTCAGTGTCATAGCCACCCACTGGATCTTCGGGGAGGTTTTCTGCAAGTTGTCCGCTATGTTCTTCTGGCTCTTCGTCATTGAAGGAGTGGCTATCTTGCTTATCATCAGCATTGACCGATTCCTCATCATCGTTCAGAAACAGGACAGATTGAACCCCTATAAGGCCAAAGTGCTCATTGGTATCTCCTGGGCCTTTTCATTCTGTTTTTCTTTCCCCCTGGCCCTTGGCAAGCCAGATCTGCAGATCCCCTCCAGGGCCCCCCAGTGTGTGTTTGGCTATACCACAGAGCTAGGCTACCACACCTACGTAGTGCTCATAATGCTAGTCTTTTTCTTCATCCCCTTCATGGTGATGCTTTACACCTTCTTGGGCATCCTGAACACAGTGCGCCACAATGCCATTCGAATCCACAGCCACCCGGACAGCATCTGCCTGAGTCAAGTTAGCAAGTTGGGCCTCATGAGTTTGCAGAGACCGTTTCAGATGAACATAGACATGAGCTTCAAGACACGTGCCTTTACAACCATACTCATTCTGTTTACAGTGTTTACAGTGTGCTGGGCACCCTTCACTATCTATAGCCTGCTTTCCACCTTCAACAGTAGCTTCTACAACAAGGCAAACTTCTTTGAAATAAGCACATGGCTGCTCTGGTTATGCTACCTCAAGTCTGCCCTCAATCCATTGATCTACTACTGGAGGATCAAGAAGTTTCGGGACGCCTGCCTAGACTTAATGCCCAAGTACTTTAAGTTCCTACCCCAACTGCCCGGCCACACAAAGAGGCGGATTCGTCCCAGTGCCATTTATGTTTGTGGTGAGCACCGATCTGTGGTATAGCTTTAAACTGAATTAAAAAAAAAGTAACTTTAAACTGCCAATGCAAATACTACTTGTTTGTGCAATGTAAATTGATGTAATGGAAACATGATAGTCTTTTTATACTGAGCATCAAAAGAAACTTATCACTTGGATAAAATTTATCATTTGGATAAAATTCACTAGACGTGATCGAAAAAATGACAGACTGTTTTAGAGCTGGTGCAGTGACTTTATTGTGCTGATTAACAATTGACATCACGAAGATGCTGCAAAATGATCTGTCGATCTTGGGCAGGTGTTGAGACTCTTGGTCTCCTAGTTTGTAGCCTGCCATTGACAGTGGGTGTCTGGTTATACCGTCTTGCCAGATTTGAAATTGCTGGCTGTGAGCACCCAAGACAACGAGCCACAGTACGCTGCCCTAGTCCAGCCTCCAACATGCCCATTGCACGAAGGTGCTGCTCTCTTGCCAGACGTGGCATATTATATATACGTACGTTTTTTTTTCTGCAATTTTTGTTATTGCTTTTATTCAAGTTTGCAATTCAACAGCTGAAATCACTCCATATTCAGTGTCCAATCAACTGTTTTACTAATTAGGCAATTAAATGCATATGCTTCAGTCAGTCATTCAAGCGAGTCATGGTCAAGGATGAACGATCGAGTGATTAAAAGGAAACCAAAAACATTTTGTTAATGTCCATTTATATACCTTTTTAAAAATGTTTTATTTGTTATAAGAGTGATAAGTTTCTTTTGATGCTTGGTATATAAACAACATACAGAAAGATGTTTCTATGTAATTGATTTACATGATGTGTAAATACATACAACCTCTAGGATACAAATTAGTTTTGTTTTTCTTACTTGGTATTTTTTTTCTTGTTGGAGCCTATAGTTTAGTCCATGCCAGACAGTTTGAATGCTGCTATATTTAGTGAAAAATTTGCAATTTCAGTGTACTGTACTTTTATCTTTAAGAAAATAAAATGTAGACGTTTGTTACATTGTTAGTCTGGCTGACTGTTTGTTATGTTAATGTGTATTCATAGAAGGGGAACTGGTAGTCACACTTGTGTTGATTGGAATCTAAGAGTAATGAACTATCAGGGGATGCCTTCTCAATGCCTCTAGGCTACATGGCTTCTGGGAGTGTTAGCCCTTAGCTGGTAAGAGTGGTAGACAGTGCACTGATAAGTTATGTCTAATTTACATGATTTAAATAATTAATTAATCCGCTAGACTGGGTGAAAAATGGTCTAGCAGGTACTCTTAAGGAGTATCAATTCGCTGTTTTCTTTGCCTTCTGGCAGTAACTGCTGAAGGTATTAAACTCATTAACTACATAAACAGCAATGGCCTCCCCCATGACATTACATCTACAGAAAATGATTGTGTTTCAGTGCAGTCTAACAGTAAAGTGCCTCAAAAGGTACCACATACAAATATGGATGGTGAAAATATCCGACACATGTAAATAAATGTGTCTTTATGAGATATAAAACTAGTCTAGGAGATGCCTGTATAATTGGTATCTAAGGTCAGTTCAACTGCTGAAATGAATAAATCATTCAGAACCTCGTGCAGACAGTACTTGAATATATTCCAGAACAATAAATAAAAACTGATAATTACTTGTATCTTCACATAAAGTGTTCCTTTCGAAATGCATACAACTGCAGAAGCAAATGTGTTTAAGTGCATGAATAACAGTCTCCTTACATCCTTGTTAAGTGAAGAAGGCTGATAGTGGTGGTTTATTTATTTTATTATTATTTTTCAGTTGATAAGGGACAAACATATTCCAATCACTGTAGGTTAATTACAAGGAGTAAAATGATTACATTTGATATTTTCAATTAATACTTGCAGTAACATTAAGCTACAAGCATAAGGAGGCTATGTGGTCCAGTGGTTAAAGAAACATGCTTGTAACCAAGAGGTACCCAGTTTAAATCCCAGATCAGTTTTAAAAAGGCATACTGGTTATTTTTTCAACCAAGAAAGTGCTGTACCATTATTGCAACAAGAAACAAAAACCAGACACAGTGAATAGGCTCCTGACTCCACCTTGGTCTTGAAATACAGCTGGTAAAGTGATGATCCATCCAATATGGGGGTGCCTGAAACACATAATCATGAATCCAGTAATTAATCCAATGAATATCAACCCCCTAAGGCAGTGGTTTTCAAACTTTAGCCCCAGTACCCCTTTCCAAAAAATCTAGTCTACCATATACCCCCATCTGAGATAGTAAATAGAGCCCTGGCACAGGGAAGGAGCTAGAGTTTGGCCAATTACCGTTAATGGAAAACTGCTGTTAAAACTAATTAAAACAAAATTAGAACTAAAAATGCTATGTAAAATTATTTCAAAATCCAGACCAATAAGTGGCAAAACGAGTCCAAAAACAGGTTATGAGTTAAACAAAACCAGCGTTCTAATTTAAAGCAATTCAACAAGAGTCGCACATTTCTTCCAACAAATGCAGAAGTGTAGAGAGAACACAGACAGGGAATTTTGCATAAAAACTATTTAAAAATTTACAGATACAGGCATCTTTTGAAAAAAATCTGGTAGCATGCAGAACTATGTGAATATTGAATAACACATTAAATGTTTTTTTTTTTTTTTAACCATTATGGTTTAACACTTGAGCTGGACATTTAAAATGCTATCTGTGTCTTGTGCAGCATCTAATTATTATTAACTTGGCCTACTTAGTAGTCTAAACAATTAACACAAAATAGATCACGGTCCTTTATACAGATGCTCAAAATGAGCTGGAGAGGTTAGTGGCACTTGTGTGCAGTCTATTGCTCCCAACACGTTAGGGAAATCAGAAATGTCATAGAAAATTCAATAAATGTCGTCCTTAGCACAGGTGAAAATATCCTGACAGTTTCTGCATACGAGACAAAAAAAATTCTTGTGCGAACGTACATTTAATTTAGACGCACGCGTGAGACTACAAATTCCTAAAGGTTGACTTATTGTGCATGTTTACGTTGTATATCTAGGGTTTGTCACAACTGCGTCCTTGCCAATTACCATTAAAGAAAACACCCATTATAGCTCAGTGTAATTATTAACCATAATAAACACAATACCTCAATAAGAACTAGCAATTCTGGCTTAATTATCCCTAGATTCATGATGAAAAGAGATTACCGATTAACATTATGTATGTTTAAGTATTTCAAATCAATCATAAAATGTGTATTTGTTACAAGACAAAAAGAAACCAAACAATCCCAATTACTACATTTATTCATATTCTCAAAGGAAGAAGAAGAGGTTAGGCTTCATAGTTAAAAACATATGTATAAAGACAAACTAAAACAAACATTCAAGGAAAAGTGAAGCATTGTTAAATGTTCATAATAAATTCTTGATGTGCTCTCTGGTCAGAGTTCTGCATTAGTGAAGCAGTCTTAATAGTGCATCGTGCATTGTTTGGTTGAGTCACTCATTACATATACATGCGCTAGCTTCCACGTGGCTAAGTAAGCATGTACAATGTTCAGCATCTAGTTGGATAGATGCACATTACGTATTGCGACGATATCCATATCATGGCTTCAGTTCAGTTACTTGTAAACACACAGTATAAGTTTGATACTTATTCTGTTGGTGCAATGTTTAAAACAGTCTTCTTAACACGATCGCGCTCTCTGTAGAAGTTACCGCGCTGCTGCACAGCTCTCTCTGTGAAGGCTGTAGGCAAGAGATTGTTGTTCCGGAGGAAGTCCATCTTGTCTGGGACAGGTCTGAAGATTACATCATTGCGTCTTCGTTGAAGAACTTCAGTTTGATGACTTGACAGCGATGAGATGTTTTGAAGAGAGAGCCCCGAGCAGAGAGAGAGAGAAAATCCTTGTTTTGAATTTAAATAACACGATGTATAGGCATTCCCTTGTATTCCCTTACATATTGTATACTATTATATTAAATCCCACTAATAATTGTTAGCCATAGCTTACTGGTGGATCACAGAGCCCATTGAGAGCCATCAAAACAGATTGCAGGGTTTGGTGTATTGGCCACCACTGGTTTAAAAAATGGTTTTCAAAAGTTAACAAATTGATGCACTGTTAGCTTTAGTGCATCTCATTATAATATTTAAGAACCCTGATTTGATCTCCACACCCTTTTTTGGGAATTTTTTGCAGGAACAGTCATAATTACATATTCATCTAAGGTTGAACCACAAAGAAACTACTGGCGTAAACAGTAGGCGTAATTTTTTAAATATTTAATTATGTCTATGGATGCACAGAATTAAAGATAGTATTTGGGAATCTCTTTGGAAACACTCGTATTCGCTTTCTGTACGACAAAGTTATTATAAATAATATAATATAGTCTGCACTGTAAATGTTTGTTACTATTTATTTCCCCATCTCAGCATAGTGTGCCATTTTAAATGTTTAAAACATCAAAAACATTAACCTCAAGAAAACACTATAGTAACCAACATTGATAAACTTTTTTTTTTTATTAAAGTCAACAAATTATCGAAAGGGAATCGGTATAACTTTATCGACTTGCATTTTCTGTATGCTTTTTTTAATTCCTTCATTTCTTTTGCAAGTAAGACATATATCCATTTCAACCAGCCACTATATTGCTGTTATTAAAATGCAGCCGTGCCTAATAAAACAAAAAATGTAAAAGTATGAGTTTTCAGATTGCGATTTGTTTACTGGAGTATGTATTCTTCTAAAAAAACGTAGAAGGAGTGTGCTTCACTGCTTAGTATTCAATTATACGACAGTTAAAACAGCAAAGTTAAGGAGCAACACAGAGCACTTCATCTGCCCATATTAGAGTGGAAATCCACTCAATCGAAATAACGCATATGTGCAGGTGGAAAGCGTGTACCCCCTGACTCTTAGAAGTACCTCCAGGGGTATGCGTACCCCAAGCTGAAAACCCCTAGGGTATGCTGCCTTCCTAGCACTGAAGCAATGGAGGCAACAGCAACCCCATCTGTAACCACATAATTGTCACTTGAGTAAATCGTGGTGAATGCTTTTTAGCTATGTTTCCCGTTCTCATGTTTCACTTCTGTGGTTGTACACATCTATTGTGTTTCAGATCTTCAAGCTGTGATCTTTCAAGTTTATTATTAAAAAAAAAAAATTGTTCAGCACTCAATTTTTCATGAGAACAGTTGGCATAATAAGGCTGTGCTCCAACCACTGACTTTTACTGTCATAGCGACCAGGACCCCTTGGCACAGAACCATTGCATTTCCACTGTAGCACAACAGAATTGCCACTACAGATTCTTTGACAATATCCTGTTTTTACATAATTGTATCTCTAATAGGCTCACATTCTTTGAACTCAGTGTAGCAATTGTGGGAGAGTTCAGCATTTTACCACCTAGCAGCTGTACAACTACATAGAATCAGTAGCCCCTTGAAAAGAAAACTGAGGGACATGCAAATTCCCCATTGTAAAATAACAAAAAGAAAAAAAAAAAAAAACAGAACAATTCATAATGTTGGTACTAATTACATGAATAGCTGACAATATACAGAACATAATGTAGTAAAAACACCCGTATTGGTACAGTATATCACATCTGATGGGGATACTATGTATGGAGGCACCTGCTAGCCTGGACACACACGTACATTGTTAATAAATTAATAAAACATTTACTATTTACATTTAAACAGTACCAGAATATAGGGGTATCCTTTGTGGAGTCGCCTGTCTTAATGCATGTATACTGTGGAGGTTTTAGTGATGGGATTTTTTTTGTAAAGACCTACTTGTTAGATACAGAATGTATAACTGCAACAGAAATTGTAGCCTCCAGTGAAAATTGAATTGAGGAGATTCTTGAAGGGGAGTCAAGGAAATGTTTATTGCCGTGTATTCAGAGTGACTGGAAGGATCAGGAAGGGGAGCAAATGGATACATTGGAATGTTCTGGTTTAACACTTTGAAACAGCAGGACATATTTCAATAGGTAAACCAGTAAATGTTGGACTGTAGATTCCAACATCACCTTATTTATTAAACAAGAAGACTTAAAATGTCAGGAATTTGTTTGAGGATATTCAGCATCAATGAGTATGAAATACATTTTAGCCCAGCCTGGGTAACAGATAAAAACGATCCTAATAAACCTAATTTCCCCATATAAAACTAGGTTTAAAAGGTGAATCTTCACAGGTTTCACAATAAGGAGGTTGATATTTGTAATCAGCATTCTCGCAGGGATTCATTATCCTGTCAGCAGTAACTAATGAGATGTTTTCTGTGCTTTGAAGCTCCCCATAATCACAATGAGGGCCACCATTACTAAGCAACAGAAACTAGTGGGTGTCTCTGGAGAAGCCTGTTAGAAAAGAAACACACACACACACACACACAGCTCTGGAAAAAAAGAGACCACTGCAAAATTATCAGTTTCTCTGGTTTTACTATTTATAGGTACGTGTTTGGGTAAAATGAACATTTTTGTTTTATTCTATAAACTACTGACAACATTTCTCCCAAATTCCAAGTAAAAATATTGTCATTTAGAGCATTTATTTGCAGAAAATGACAACTGGTCAAAATAACAAAAAAGATGCAGTGTTGTCAAACCTCGAATAATGCAAAGAAAATAAGTTCATATTCATTTTTAAACAACACAATACTAAATGTTTTAACTTAGGAAGAGTTCAGAAATCAATATTTGGTGGAATAACCCTGATTTTCAAGCACAGCTTTCATGCGTCTTCATGCTCTCCACCAGTCTTTCACATTGATGTTGGGTGACTTTATGCCACTCTTGGCGCAAAAATTCAAGCAGCTCTGCTTTGTTTGATGGCTTGTGACCAATCATCTGCCTCTTGATCACATTCCAGAGGTTTTCAATGGGGTTCAGGTCTGGAGATTGGGCTGGCCATGACAGAGTCTTTATCTGGTGGTCCTCCATCCACACCTTGATTGACCTGGCTGTGTGGCATGGAGCATTGTCCTGCTGGAAAAACCAATCCTCAGAGTTGGGGAACATTGTCAGAGCAGAAGGAAGCAAGTTTTCTTCCAGGACAACCTTGTACTTGGCTTGATTCATGTGTCCTTCACAAAGATAAATCTGCCAGATTTCCAGCCTTGCTGAAGCACCCCCAGATGAGTCCAATTTTCAGATTTGCCCAACACCTGGTCATCTAATGGTTAGACAGAGACCTGGAGAGGCCTACAAGCCACAGTGTCTCGCACCCACTGTGAAATGTGAAGGATCAGTGATGATCTGGGGGTGCTTCAGCAAGGCTGGAATAGGGCAGCTTTGGCATGAATCAAGCCAAGTACAAGGTTGTCCTGGAAGAAAACTTGCTTCCTTCTGCTCTGACAATGTTCCCCAACTCTGAGGATTGGTTTTTCCAGCAGGACAATGCTCCATGCCACACAGCCAGGTCAATCAAGGTGTGGATGGAGGACCACCAGATAAAGACTCTGTCATGGCCAGCCCAATCTTCAGACCTGAACCCCATTGAAAACCTCTGGAATGTGATCAAGAGGCAGATGATTGGTCACAAGCCATCAAACAAAGCAGAGCTGCTTGAATTTTTGCGCCAAGAGTGGCATAAAGTCACCCAACATCAATGTGAAAGACTGGTGGAGAGCATGCCAAGACGCATGAAAGCTGTGCTTGAAAATCAGGGTTATTCCACCAAATATTGATTTCTGAACTCTTCCTAAGTTAAAACATTTAGTATTGTGTCGTTTAAAAATAAATATGAACTTATTTTCTTTGCATTATTCGAGGTTTGACAACACTGCATCTTTTTTGTTATTTTGACCAGTTGGCATTTTCTGTAAATAAATGCTCTAAATGACAATATTTTTACTTGGAATTTGGGAGAAATGTTGTCAGTAGTTTATAGAATAAAACAAAAATGTTCATTTTACCCAAACACATACCTATAAATAGTAAAACCAGAGAAACTGATAATTTTGCAGTGGTCTCTTAATTTTTTCCAGAGCTGTGTGTATATGATATATATATATATATATATATATATATATATATATATATATATATATATATATATATATATATATATATAATTAACAATGTGTATGACTAGGTGAAACTTGGGCTTCTCTGGCATATGGCATTTCACCCATCTGAAGCATCAGAATAGCACTTGAGTTGAATTTGTTTTTAATACGTGGACATTACACTGGAAACCTTATCTTGCCATTTGCTCTTGTATTGTGTCCATTTATTATATTACACTGGGGTATAAAACTACTGTACTGAAGTAATAAAGTGTCTTCTGGTATGTAACTTTTGGTCTCTGTCCCCCCAAATACACAATTCAAAATGTTTGCATCACCCTATAGAATTAACACATTTTGCTCAAAGTCGAATGAAACCCAACTAATATTACATTAACATATCGAATTATATACCACTCTTTAGGTTTTCCATATACTTAATGAAAAACATTGAACAATCTGACACAAATCTAACATCCAAAATACTGTACTATTATTATGGCTTCTGGTAGACGCCATATTATATTGTAGTTTCTTTGATTGCATGATGTTAAAATATTTATGTTCAAGTAGTTTTTTTGTCTAAAATTCTAGGTGATGCAAAACTTGTCATAGCTATACAGTAAATATGCTACATTGGTTTAGTGAAGAGCAGCCTCTAAAATGTACAGTAGGTACTTAATGGAAGTACTGTATGCCTCCTATTGTGTTTTTTGATTATCAATATGCTACAGTATGGGTAGGGGTAAGGAGGTTCTACACACTAATAAAATCACCTTATTCCACAAGCAAGGGATATTTAATTTAATAACCATCCTGAAGTACTATCATCCTGTAGTACTATGTTCATTTTAACGAGAACATTAAGGGATTTGGTTTGAAGTGCAATCAGGCACATACAAGGTGTGGCTACTGTGGAATCCACTAGAAAGGAAAAGTAAACAATGGCTTTAGAGGATTGTGTTATTTAAAACAGTATACTCAATCAAAACTTGCAGCAGGTGATGAGGCCCTGTGAACTGGAGATTCTTGGTACTATGGGGCCAGTACCAAGAATCTCCAGTCGCAATGTAAACATACCACAATTTGCACTTTTGTTGCGACAATTGGTAAAGTATACATTTTGTCATACATACCAAGAGAAAATATGTTGGTGAAGAGAGCTACAATATACTTATTTGTTGCATCACCTTAGTGAGATCTCTAGCATTGTGTGAATCGGGGGACATTTTTTCAAAAATCCCATCAGATTCTATAGTGGGGCCCCCACCGTCATCCCCAAATAAAGTGTGTTTCTATCAAAAAGCATTTCATAATCATACAGTTGCCTCTCATTAAACCGGACATGTTTGTCCATCAGGAGGTGTCGGGTTTTGAAGAATACATTAAAATCGTACACATACATTTATAGTGCTCAATGTATTTTAAAAATAAAAATCATTGTGCTGAAATAACAAAAACGTTTTGGGTAGGCTACACATTACATAAAAATATTAACCTGTACAGTAGGCCTATACAGTACAGTAATAAAATCAAATGAATACCTGGAGCACTTCCTTTTTACTTTAGCCTGTAGGCTACTGGTAACACAAAATAAATCATGCTGCTGGTGTACAATGTGAATAAAAGACTATTTAAAATTGAAATGAAATTTATTTATTTTTTATTTTATTTTTTTAACGGCCTACTTAGTAGCTGTGACAGAGAAAGAATGAATCTTGGTTACAAATCTCCCTCCTGAGCTGTGAGGGCGCTGTATAAAGGGAACAGTGTGCCCTGGACTAGAATGTTTGGCAATTCACTCCAGGGAAAGATGGAAGTCGGCCATCTAGAAAGGGGGCAGAGCCACAGTACACCACCCCAGCTGTTGGAGGAAAAGCAATTGCTCTCGCTAAGGGGGCGTGGCTGAAAGTACAAAAGGGGATGTGGCAAAGAGAACTGTTCCTTTGTTTTGGTTGCAAAAGAACCCCTGAAGGATTGTAAAGTAACTGTGAGAGTTTCGTGTTTGTTTAGTCATTCTAATTGTACTCTGTCATGTCAGTCGGCTAACATGATCTGGGAGCTGTCGCTAAAGGCCAGCACCAAACCCAGACAGCGCTGCACTTGTGTTCACTAATAAACTATTTCACCACTTGCACTTCTAGCGCTTACTCTGGACTTGTGATCGTGTTTGTGTTGTGTGTGTGTGTGTTTCTGCTCTGTTCATTATTTTGACTACCCCGTGGTTTTAACAGTGCAGTATACTTTGTGTTTGCCAGGTACTATTATTTATGGTCGCCAAACGACCTGAATTACAAAATAAAGGATTGTTTGGACCGTGAACTTTGTTGTTTGTTATCTGTTTGAGCATTGCATCACTTTTACACCTGCACACTGCAAACCACTTTGCCACAGTAGCCTAGACAATTAACAAAATAGATCATGGTGCCACATTGACATGTTTTGAAACTTACAGGAGGACAGTCAATGCTCATTAATATAAATTTCAAGAGACCAGCAACAAATTGTGCATTATATGACTAATTTGTATTATGGATAGCCTAAGCTAAATCTATAGTGTCAGTTTTTATTTAAGTTAGTCAGGGGTGCAGTGCTAAATTGTGCACAATTACACCACCTGTCTATTAATAGAATAGGCGTGTTTCCTCGTCCTATACAGACATTCAGAATGAGCAGGAGAGGATAGCAGCACATATGTGCAGTCTATTTTTGCTCCCTACACACTGTGGAAACCAGAAATGTCATAGAAATTTGTTTACAGGGCTTGCAATTACAACCTGCTTTTAGGAAAAATAGGTATTTGGGTGTCGAACAAATTGAACACACCTTGCAACGTATGAGAAAAAGCGGGCTGGGAAATACCAGCAAAGTTGTGACTGTTTAAAACATGCTTTCAAAAGTTCTTAACAAAATTGATGTAACTGTGTCACAATTGCTGGCAGCTTAAGCACATCACTATAATATTTGATAACCCTCATTTGCCCTAAATCCGCCCCCTTTTTTCACAAATTTATGCAGGAAGGCCCATAATTACATTTTCATACAAGCCTGAACCGCAAAGAACTGCTGTAAAGCATTCCGTAAAAAGTCACCAACAGCTTGTTTAATACATTTCACCCAAGACTTCTGAATCGTTTGCAACAGGCTTGCGGCTATTGCAAAAGCTGCAACACTTTAGTACATCTACCTCTGTCTTAAATCATGAATCAATTAATACATGAACTATTATGCATATTATCCTCTGTATATAATGCATAATAAATAAATTAATAATATATATATATATATATATATATATATATATATATATATATATATATATATATATATATATATATATATAGTAGTGAACCTCAGTTCCTGCAGGCAAACACATCACACAGAGCAAGGCAATCCACACATATCACACTAAGGCATAGTGTCAATACCACTGTACAAAAGAAGTATAGATCAGGCTTATGTCTTTGTATGCGATTACGGCACCTGCCAGCCCTGTTACTCCCTTCCGCTGTGCATGCAACTCTACCCTGCCAGCCGCAAATCAGCCCCGGACTTGCTCACCAGGCTAGAGTTCAACAAGTGCATGCCAGGGTACCTGCATCCACTTCTGACACCAATGTAGCAATCCCGGGTTCGCACCTGCCCTCTGCCTGTGTGTGGATTGCCTCGCCCTGTGTGATGCACCTGCCTGCGGGAACCAGGATTGCTAATTATAAATGTATCTCATGGCTTGCAAAGAAAAAAACGCACACTACAGAATGGGCTGGTTAATGTACTTTTATGGAAATAAGTCCAAAACACATCAACATAAATAAATTTTATGCCAGTGCAAGAAGTTAAACGGAGGACCAGTTTTCAGTCTCGGTTTTATAACACTGAGCTGGTATAATACATTTTAAAAGTGGAAGTTTTAACATCCCTGCTGACAGCAAGTTTAAAACCAGCAAAAATGTATTCCTGTCAGTCAGGAAAACTCTTACCCCAGATCGCAGTTGGACTGGCGCGTAAAGTCTGGTTCAATCGTCAACTTAATCTGGCACGACTTGGACACAAGGGTGTCCGACAAATAACAGAAACATTTTGGCAATCCAAAAGGATGAAAACAGACTAGGATGTTCTCCAATGCAACTGCTCTCTTTACCTCCTTAGTGTCACTTGAAACTCTGTCCATCATCATAGCTTGTGCTCAGTCCTCTAGTTTCACAATAAACTAACTTGTGCAATTTATTTTTAATAAGCGAACAATGAACTAAAGAATTAGATTTGGGACTATATTACACCTCTGATGTATACACAAGTTTCTGGTTCTGTCTTAATTTAAATGTGTTTCATTATTATTCTTCCCACAAATGACAGGTAGCAGTGTTATACGCGGTGTATAACCACTTTGGGCCATGCGGTTCTGATGATATACATTACTTCTGGGGTGGTTATCATCACCCCAGGTGGGGTATACTGTATATCGTGGGAACCACATGGCTCATCGTGGTTTATACCATATTTTTATATATATATATATATATATATATATATATATATATATATATATATATATATATATATATGCATATATCAGGAGAGGGTTTATCAGAATGCACGTCTATAAAGTGTTATGTGAAATACAGAAAACAAGGGGTGCGGTTTGGCTGTAGATACAGTACCTAGTGTCCTTTTGCGATTCAATGCATTTTAAACCCGTTTTACTCAGATATTAAACAGCGCATGTAAAATAAACAGCGTGTGTGAATATAAATTGGACCCAACGCACCTAAACGGACTGCAAAGGGTTAATATAACTTCCCAATTTGATAACTGTATTCTGCATTCATTCACAGCATTGTGTTGCTGCATTGACACATTCTTATTTATCCTTGAGCTTCAGCTGCAAATCTTAATGCACTGAAATTGAGTGACAGTAACCATCATGGTTTTGGACAGCAGTATTCTGTGGTTGCTAAGTGTGTTGCCAGGTACTATGGGGAAATAATTGTTTTTTTTAGTGCAGATACAGCAGTTGACATTTCATGTTCTCAAGCATAACCTCTTGTTAACTAACTGAAAACTGAGAACTACTTCTTATTCTCGCCTGCTGAGGATGATTCAGCTAATCAGAGAGCATGTTTCACCTGCTAAGTTCACAGAGAAAGCCAATTCATTACCTCAATTGCACCATAGTGAGTTTTTAATCCACTATATAATCCATATTGGCACGGTTGACGTCACCTGCTTTAAAATATCGGCCACTTTAAAAGGTATTCCCTTCAACTTTTTTTTTTTTTTTTTAAATTACAATTGCCTAAAAGTTTGGTCATAAACAGAAAGCAAATATAGCTGGATTTTTTTTTTTTGTATGTTAACAATAAAGCACATGAGTTACAGGACTACAGTAAATGGAGTTATAGCAATACCTATACCCAGCATTACTCAAGCATGGTCTGTGTTCACATGTATATTATACAGACAGAGACTGTTTAAACTACTATATGGCAGAGTTTAAACGTTCATAAAAATGTACCAAAATGCACATCCCTTGAGTTTAGTCTTTGTGTTAGTGTTACTAGTCTTTCAGTTTAGTATTTGATGGATGGGATGTAAAATTTTGGGCATGTACATTTCAGGAACGCATGAACAGAAAAGCCAGCGCAACGTCTGCAGGGGGATGTGACGCTCGCACCTGCATGCCTCTAGTGGCCGGGTGGGGGCCGTGCAGAAAAAAAAAAAGCTAAAAATTCAGTACACAATCGGAACAGTTGGAGGGAGACACTAGACACCTGTTTTTGAGGCTATAATATAAAGCCTTCCATTCTTTACTTTATTGCTTACAATACTGTGGCTCAGAGCCTTGGGTTGTGCTAGGCATAGTTCAATATTTTGAGGATGCTCCAGGTTTATTGTGTGTTGTGGTAGGCCAAGGCATACTGAATATATTTTAGAAGGTTCCAGGTTTTATTGTTTGATTTTTATTATTTGTTAAAAAGCATTTCAGAAATTAAAAAGACAGCACTCAAATACAGTGTAGAATTTCACTTAACCAACACATAACCCTTAAACAATATTGCATGTAGGTGTAGAGTTAAGCTAATATATAAATGTAACTTAATAGTAGATGTGCACCTTTAAGATTCAGGTAGTGGAGAATGCAGTTATACCATCACAATATGCCTTCATCAGAAATTGCTACCCTTTAATACAATGGGGAAAAATATAGTAATAAATTATGATGGGTTGTATTATTACTATAGGCAAATTGTTTGTATACACTAATCTTTTATTCTGGTTCAGGTTTTTTCTGAATTAATAAAATATTGTTCTATTTTTGGAAACACTTGCTGCCTTGACTATGACAACCACTTGACAGTAATACATTCTGATAGTCGCACTGTGGCGTCAGAAACTGCTACCCTTGTTTATACACTGCTACTAGTCTTTTAAGTAGTTCTTTACAAAAATGTAAAAGCACAAGGAATGCCATCCTGTTACTTTACGATTAGGAATACACATTGGCCATGTTTTAGAAACAGGGGGAGATGAATTTCCATGTTTGAGAAAGTCAACAAACACTGTTCATACTACATGTTTGCAGTCCATAACCCCATAGCTTCCAAAGTGTAATATTTTATTTGTTCTTATGAGCCAGCGAATCAGCAAAGCTGTTTAGAAATGTCAAGTAACTTTTTTTGTGAGTCATCAACAATACTGTTTTAGTGTGCTTTTGACATCAAGTACAGAGTTAATCCCATGCCTTAGATTTCATAATTCTACAATAGAACCACTTCCTTGATAACGAGACGTATGCCAATAGCATGCTGTTTTTGTTGCTTTAATGCAAACTAGCCTTTTTTGAGGAGATACATATGGCAATCCTATTAACAGTCTGTATCAAAGTCTTTTTAATCTCTATATTTTGCACAGATGGGATTTGTTTTTCACTTAAGAAAAGCTTTGATCACTGCTTTAATAAGCCTGCTGTGTGTAATGTACGGATCAGTTCAATTCAGAACTTTATAACATGACAGCTGTGACAGTTCAAGATGAGTGAAGTGAACACACAGCGAACCCAGGAATAATGGAAAGTTAGATGCGAGGCCAGATATATTACTGACAGTACAAACTAAACTTATTTTTTAATTTCCAGTTTGGATCCCAGTTTAGTGTATGTCTGTAAGTCACTTCACATCTTGGTCACCACTCATGATTACAACTGCATATTATATAAAAAGTGTTGCGATATACTGTATGTACTAATTACCCTGACAAAGAAAGAATCGCGCAGTTGCAAAAATTAGCGAGATCAAATGCTTTCATACCTATTCTGACCAGGAGTGGTCAAATTGATCGATATATACAAAACATAATATAACAATTATAATGCTGCTGTGTTTGTATTTCAGTTGGGAAATGTCACCATGTAATGAAGTTTGATTAGATCAGTCTGCATTCCTCAAGTGAGCAGTATTCTGACATTTCTATTGTTTCAATGAGCCTCCTGATAGCCCATCAATCAGCCTTGACAGCTCACACGCCCATCTGTCTGTCTGCTCTCTGGTTACTATACAAGTCTTTTTTTTTTTTTTTTTTTTTTTAAGAAAAAAAGTAACACATTGTTACCCCAATACACATTGAAAATGGATCACAGAAGACACAGGACAGTAAAGCAGTGTTTGGAATTTCTGAAGATTTTCCCAAACAATGGTCCTGATGCAAAGGTGGACAATGAGGAATCTGGCTCCGAAGCAGACTGGGTTTGCGAAGATGAATCTTCCAGCAGCAGTGACCCCGAGGCCACAGGAGATCCCATGGGAGAAGTAATCCTGTGGCAGCCCTTGCAAGGATGCCAGCCACTTACCTGCATCCGCACCTGAACCTGATCCAGCTGCTACTTCATCCAAGGCAGACGCTTCACCAGTGGTAGCGCTAGCACCGTCTGGCACAAGAGGCTGGTAATGATGGCACTGTTTGGAACAATATAAATCCTGGTATTGAAGCTGCAAGTAGCAGTGAACATAATATTTTGAGAGAAGTTCCAGGGCCAACGGCATATGCAAAACACAACATTGATGAGAGTGCATCGAGTGCTTTGCGTCCAAAAACTACAAACTGAACCCTGGTCAAAGCCCTTGGAGGAATTAAAAGCTTTCATTGAACTAGTATATGCCTGTGGAGCATTTGTCGCAGAAGCCTGGGTTACTGTTGATAGATGTGCTAATTGCGCAAAGACAGTCTGCGGTAAGTGCATTGCAGATTTTGAAAAGAGCAGGATCTGTGCGATTTGTGCCACACTTAAGACTTTGTAAACTATTCTAAGTTAAACCCATTCTGTTCACATGTTTATTTATTCATGTCATTTCAATTATAGCATGTCTGTGTGTTAATGCATAGCTTTGGTTGCGTATAGCGCTTTGTTATGTAGGCAATATAAACCCATTTAACACTTTTTATACTTCTTTACACATGCACACATTTTCAAATTTGTTTTTCATTTTTTACCGTTTGAAGTTGCGCTTTATGGAATGTCTAAACATTTCTGTTTAAATGTCTGTTGATTTACAATGTTTTGGTTGTACAGATGCTTTATATGACATTCTTGAGTAAAACTACAACTTACATTGAATTGTTTATACTTTCATTATAATAGTTGTGTTGTTTAATACACCAGTCAAATTGGCCGGCCATGGTTTTTCTAGGTATGCTTATAAACGCAGTTGTTCTAGTGTTAACCTTGTGATTATATATTGGACATATAGGACACCCTGAAGGGCATTATTGCATTTGACCCAGGTCAAAAGAGTTGCATTGGGGGGGAGAAAAAAAAAAAAAATTATATATCTCCTTACGCCAATAAAGGGACCAAAAAAGTAGTCCCATTTATAAACTAACTACACAAAACACACAGTTAAGCTGAATACATTAATTTAATTGAAAACATACAAAAGCCATGTGTTGAATTCTATTTATTTTTTTATTTTTTTAAATGGGGGTGGGTCGGGCAGCGTGGAACTGATGGACACTGGCGATTTGGTCCCACAGATGTTATATTCGACTCAGGTCAGGCGAAAAAGCAGGCCACCGCAAGACCTCAACATTGTTTTCTCCAAGTAGTGTGTAGAGCCCCCTAGGTAGCCAAGGAGCCAATTTCAAGGAGACAGACCCTGGTTATCATTATTAATTTCATTGCTTACTTAATAAAAATAACTCCAAATAACAGGTTGTTTAAGAAAGGCAAATGTAAAGTGGAGGGCGACAGAGTAAAAAGTAAACTTTTGAAAGTAATTTAGTATTCATATTCATATAAATATCTAACAGTACAAATAGTTATCACTCAACTTAATAGCAAAAATCACCACACAGATCAACACTTAAATATAGCAACAAATAGTAAATTTGCGCAAGAGCAATTTAAATCAGGCTCAAAAATACTGACACTGTAGTGAGTTTAACACAAACACTTCAAAACTCAAACTGATAATTACATTAACAAATAATTCAAATACAAATAAAGCTTCATATACCCTTTTTAAAAAAAAAAAAAAAAAAAAATTGAAACAATAGACATCAATAAAGCGCCATTTAACCAAGTACAACACTTCGAAATAGCAGCTAGTGACTTTCATAAGACCGATAAAGCGCCATACAACTGTAAACATTCCAACAGTTTCCTTGGTATAAAATGTTGCTAAAAAATACGAGTTTGCAATAAGAGTTTAGTAAACAATATATCTAATAATATATTTTGGATAGACAACGAGCACAAATCAATAAAACGCCGGTTCTGCAGCTTTAAGACAGCCGCTATACACAAGGGGGTTTATTACACAGTACTTGAGGGGGTGTTGCACGTAGAACCAAACAAACTATCGAGGTGTAAATATAACTAACTCGAAGCGGCAACAGTCAAAGAGAAGATATTATGATAATTCTTTCAAAGCTAGAAAGACAAGTTTCTTTTTGTTTCGACTCAACTCATACAAGACAGCTACCACAGTCTGACAACACTAAGGTTAATTGACAAAACCACTCGAATATACAGCAGACCAAACTATTTAATATGAATTCAGAATAGTACAAATTTAACACTAGCACCTAGCGCCCCAGCCAATTTAAAACGCACGCAAGTTAGTTTCAGTAAACAATCTTACCAACACTGTACTTCACCGACCCCAGCTCTCAGCTCACAATTTCAGAAACGCAGTAACTCTTTGTTTTACCTGCACTTATTTTTATACACCTGAATCAATTAAAATCAACACCGCAGTTTATATGGAGACACAAACATTTTGGGTGATTTAAAAGGGACAGTACCGAATTATCAAAACTGTAAAGCAAAATTTAATAAATGACACAAAAAGGTCTGTAAAATGAATGTATATATATAAAAAAAAAAAAAAAAATCAAGACAAGCATTACCCAAAAGAAATTAAATAAACCACGTTGCACATTCATTACCTGTGCAATTGTAATCCAGGAACGGAAAAACTGCCTCAAGGACTTGTCAGTGTATCGCTGAGCAGTAAGGTTGCCCTCAATCTGCACCAGAGGCGTTCTTGTGTTAAAGGAGATTCCTCCCCACATCATCACACATTCACCACCCCAGCGGTTGGCTTGACTAACGTAACAGTCAGCATTAATGCTCACCACGATGTCTCCGCACACGTTGCACACGTTGCTGATGCAAGGGTTATTTCTTTCTGGAATTTCTTGCAGTCTGAAAACGATTATTCAGATGGATGTGACGGTCCTGGGCCGGGGTAGTGACCCTCTGCCTTCCAGGACGTGGCCAGCCCCTCACCGTGCCAGTTTCCTAGTTTCTCTGGACTAGCCTGCTGATTGTTGAAGCAGAAAATATCATTCTCTAGGTAACTTCTCTCAGAGACAGGCTGCCTGGTGATCTTCATTACTGAAGCGGGGCACGGTCCTGTATTTCGCTGTTCTTGGGTTAATTAAAAGCATGTCTTTTAGAATGGCTATTTATACAGATTCTTAATCAACTCATTTTGGCAATTTTAACTCAACTCAAATACCAAACACTGAGCACCTGGCGTTTATGAAATCACATGACTTGAGCTCAGTATTTTGTTATCCCAAGGAACAATACTATTCAAACAATCAACAAACCTACCTGCGCACTGTTTAAAAAGTAAACAACATTATCACTGTTAAATATTTTCTTCCACATTTTCCGAGCCTGTGGGGCCCTATGAGCGTGTGGGCCCCTGAGCAGTGGCTGCGCCAGCTATTCCTCACCCACTGAAAGGCTGCTAACTCTCGTTGCTTAGAAACGTGGAAAATTCTGCAATTTGGAAGCACGTGTAGCGTCGTGTTTTTAAATCTTTACTTTGCATAGCATCTATTAATACATTCTCTGCTGCTGTGAACCAGCTAACCCTGCTGTTCCTGCATTGTCTACCTATTATGCACACTTTCAATAAATTTTAATCCTGGTACAGTATAGTGACCTTAATTATGCTCCCTATTAGAATGAATCCTGTATTTATCATGTCCAAAACTTTACACTGTTTATTAATAGTGATTTTTATTGATTTTTTAGTGTTTCTTTTTTTTTTAATTCCTACTAGATATTCGTTGTGATTCTACTTGCTAATACTGACAGGGAATTTAAATGTGGTGAGATCCTGACTGTGAACTGCACAGTTTGAATGAATATATTTTTGTTGAGAGTCTGACCTGTTGTTACAGTGGGACAAGCTGTGAATCAATTGCAGATTAATCCTGTCTTTCCTAACAGGTGATTGGAACAAATACAATAGAAACAAAAATGCACAGATTATACCTGGTTCAAGAGGGTACCTAAACCAGCCGGATGCTGTGTCACTGTTCATATCATTTCCTAAGCTGGCATTCTTTTAAAGAGAATGGAAAATTGTATTAATTAAGTCATTCATCCTTATGAAGGGCACACTGTTTAAAGACCTCAAAACACTAGAGATGCAGAAGAAGCAGGAAGTGACAAGCGTGAAATGTACACACAGTACACGTCTTGCAGAGTTTCCATGGTGAGGCACAGTAAAACAATGAAAATGCATTGAATCACTCCGGAAAGTACAATCCAGCCTCACCTTCCTAATGAGCCCCCTGTTTATTTAACTTTTCTGATGTTATTGCATTCATGTAAAGGTCTTTTCAAGTGTCTGTCTTTATGAGGGACTTTAAAGAACAGATGTGTCCTGTTTACTTAGTGCTTATCCACTAGGCTAGCAGTGATGGCACTGGAACTTATTCACACACAATGATCATAACCAGGGAAGGATATGTATCATTGTGGCATGAGGAATGCTTTACAATATAGGCATTTTAAACCATTTACGAGATGAAATACTATTATTTTACAGAATGTAACAGAATGCAACGCAGAAGGTAACACAGAAGACAGTGTTATTAAGGATGACACTATGTGTAGTATAAACAGAATTTATACAGTTTTTTAAAGAAAAGAAAATATAACCATTAATCATAACCTCTGTAGTTTCTTTTACATTTTATTAAAATATATTAATTAAATCCGTACTTTAATAATGTTTTAATTAAACACTAATCAACAAATCGGTACGTAGCGTTGATTTGGGCATTTTCAAATGGTCGTTATGCATGTTTTGCTATGAAATAATCGTGCTAATGTAATTTCTGAAATTATGTTGATTTACAAATTAACAAGCAATGCTTCTTGTGACTATTTTGTTTGCGTGGGAATTTAAAAGTAAATCTGTGCTAATTGTCAATTTATCAGGAATTAATTTGCGAAAAAGTATATAACTCACCTTGAAATAGTATTTAAGTTCTTTTGTTATCAAAAAATATATACAATAAACAAACGACAGTATGGCTTTGCTAAGAGTGGCAGCAGCAGTAGCAGAAATTTTATTTTTAGAGCTTGAGTGCGAGCCTGAGATTGACAGACCCCGACTATTCAGAGAGAGGGTGTACAGGACCAGGGTTAATTTCTTAGATTTACCAGATGATGATCTAAAAACTCGATTGCGTCTGGATAGGGCAGCTGCGGGAGGACCTCGAACTGCCTACAAAAAGGGGCTGTGCCGAACCCCTGCATATGAAGGTGTTGGCTTGGCAGCATTGTCCTACTATGTCTCTGGATCTTTTCTAAGGGTCACGGGTGACTTGATAAAGAGGGTTAACGATAATATCAGTATCCCACTTAATTAGGAGCAGCTGCACAATATTAAAAGGGAAGTGTATGATATTGCTGCATTTCCCAGACTAATGGGAGCTATTGATTGCACACACGTTGCCCTCAAATCACCGCAGCACCATCCATACATATGTGAACAAAGGGGTTCCATTCACTAAGCATGCAGGTGATTTGTGATGCATCCTATAACATCTGGAACGTGTGTGCAAATTTTCCTGGCTCCTGTCATGACTTACATTTTGACACAATCTGCTGTGTTTAATCATTTCAGAGACCCAATACATCAGATGGCATATTAGTCAGTCAGTGTTGTAAGACTACCTTAAAAATTCAGTATTTGTAGTTATGACATTTGTTTTATTGCTAAAATTATATACCGTTATTTGCACCCAATGTAATGTTACTACCAAGAAATTATCAATGCAACTGTAGTCTTTCTGAACTCTGGATGACATTACATGACATCTGACCTCTACTGTAGATGCTATTTGAATTATACAAATATAAACCTAAGAGTAAATAATGAAATCTTGGTAGAGAGAATGGCATATTAGATATTACAATAACTTTTCACTAGGTGATTGTGGATTTGCAATGCACCCTTGGCTTTTAAAACTTGTGTCTAATCCACAGAAGAATGAATAACAGACATACAAGGACACAAAGATCCACTGGGAATGTGATGGAGCTGGCATTTGTTTTATCAGGTGGTGTGGTTCAGTGCGACCCCCAAACCGCGGATCTTCGTTGTATCCAGGAGGAAGAACAATTGAACAATTGGAGCCTCAGAATATGCCTCCCAGAGAAGCCGCCAGGGCCAGGCAACAGATCATTGACATGGAGTACGCCTAAACGTGTTTGTAATGTGGTCAGACTCCCCCCACACTGTATGCACAATGTACACTTTCACCTTCACACGTGTGCATGCATATAAAATGTACTTATAATACTGTGAGTGTTCTGTGGCTACTTCTAATCATGTCGAGTTTATTTATCCCCCCGAACGAGGGTAAACGATTAGAGGTTTTTAGTTTTTTTTTTAATCCGTGCCATCCAATTTCTACCCACGCGTCGGAAACCAGCATGTTATATGTGACATATTCTAAATAAATGCACATTCTGGATGACAAGATGTATAGTTTTACAAAGTTTACAAATGAATCCCATTTGGCTGCTGCTTGCAGGTTGGAGCGCTGTCTCCCTGTACGCTAGTAGTTTCCATAACAGCAAATTATGCTTCCATTCATTTTTCTTTATCTCGTTAACATGTGTTTTGATTTGATTAATTAAGCTTTTTAATGAGAAATGCGTTCATTAATCACTCCATCGACTCAATTTCAAAGCATTAACGGATTGATTTTATTAACAAATTTTGTTTGTAAATCACTTGCTACTAAAGCTGGTGTTACTATACCACACACTGTTTTTTGAAAATCCCCCCCCCCCCCCCCCCCCCCCCCCCCCCCAATACATATTTGTTTTTTGTAATTGCACTTGAATCTGAGTGCTATCAATAAGTTGAAAATGGGAACCCATAACAAACAAATACCTTTAAAAATGAAAGGAAGAATTATTTTGGGCAAAACCAGAAAAAATCCTGTTCCAATGGTATAAAAAGTCCAAATTTGTTTATTTAAACTTTAACCACTTGATGGTATCACATTGTCTGTATGTCTATTGACTGATACTCGGGGATGATGATTATACAACAGCACATGAACTGATAACTTAGTGATACTTTGTGAAAATAATAAAATATTAATATAAACAAAAAAAAACCCTCAGATTTCTGGCTGACAAAAAAAAGCCACAAATATTTGAAAAAGTAACAGAAGTCCTATGTAAAGTGTAAAGTTATAATCAACATTATAACTGTACTTTTAGTCTTCAATTCCTACCATGGAGAATGTATTATCAGCATGTACCAATGAGGGTGCAACACTGAGAAGTCTACAGTCCTCAAAGTCAGATTTAGTTTGAGCCACATTATTCACAATTGTACAGAGTGCGAACAGCGGACGATAAATCATTTAATTCTTTATTTCTTTATTTATTTATTTAAATCGCCCTTGGCTATAGCATTCATAATCCTGAAAATGCAGTAGGCTTGAATGCACACAGCAAGAACTACTTTCTACACACTATAGTTAGATATTATAATTAAACAAGTGGTTATTGTGACTGCTCCAGAATAATCTATTTTACTGTATTATATCACCTTTTAGTTCATAGTGATGGTGTGGGCCAGGACATGCTTCTGCTGTGTATGACAGTGTCATGGCGACACAATGAGTATTATAGGGAGTAATATATCAAAATCATTGTTGTTAAAACCATTATTCCTGTAGACCACCACAGCTTCAGTGCTTCATCACTATCAGTGTGCTTTCACATTGATTTCACTGTGCATTATTTGTCCCAGATCTGTTGTGTTGCCATTGCTGATAATGCTGTGGCCTCCTAATGGATCTGTTAAGAATTCTTCAGATTATATCAATGGCATTTTTTAAACATCTATGTTACGGCATTGCAGGCTGTTTCTCTTTCTTAGTTTTCTTTTTTATTCATCTCTCTGAACAACAATCTCAAGAGAAACATTGTATTGGTTTAGTATATTTACTGTTATTACCTCCTATTCTCAACTGAAATAATTCAATTCCCAGATGCAATTACAGTGTGGTAGAGAAATTAACTTGTGCATCCTGGAGTATATTTTGATTTTGATTACATGCATCATTAACTTTACTAGAAAATGCATACAGCAATATTTTCAATAGGGTTTATTGTTAGCGAGTTTCACGCAAGTGCCCTCTTTGAAGTTGCTACCTCTTGGTTATTCTATGTTTAAACCCTTTATTTCTGCAATCTGCTGTTTTAAGTGATTTGCACTGTACAGTACATATAGGTCTCAAATGTGCAATTATGCAAAGGAAGCCTGTGTTACAGCAAACACTTCCACAGTATGCTCATGTCAGGATTACCAAGTTAAAGAAAGCTCTCAGTTAGCTTCTCCTTGAGGACTTTGTTATGGTTTCATTTCCTACGCCATTTCATCTCGTCTTCAGGGTCAAAGCATGGGAATGACTGCAAAGTACATCAGTCAGTAGAGGAGAGAGTTGATTAATGACAGGAAATAAGGTTTTGATTTCACTGTCCAGATGAAATGACCAAAGAAAAGCATGAGTACATGTAAGCAAGGTCTACTTTCATTACACAGAACTTTTGGCAGCACTTGAATTATTAATTTGGGCGTTTCTGTTCTACCCAAACTGTTCCAACAGCCCTAAGCCATGGATCCACTCCCTTATATTCCCCAGGCAGGTCTGGCACAGACAATAGATGGTAATCTTCCAGTTACGACCAGTCTCATTTAATTTTTTTTTACATAAATTGAGATTATAATGTGACATTAAAGTCTCTTTAGAAACAACCTTGAAATATGCCACAATACAGAGATCTACTGAAGAAGGTGTTCCTATGCCACGTCATTTAGAACACTTACTTTGGACCTCTGTTGTTCCACAGAAGCAGATTTGTCTTTAGTTGACTTCTTCTGAATAATTGTATTGTGGTATACTCATGCCTTTTCCACTGTACCGAGCTGCACCGGGTCCATACAGAGCCCTCACAGTGCGGTTAAGGGGAGGCAAAAGACAGTTGTTATTAATCATTGTTATTAATTAACTCCATTTGTCAAAAGATGCACAAATGGTGTTCAGAAATGAACAGACCAATGGTACTAATTGCTTTATTTTGTAAATATATTTTGGAATTTCTTTATAATAAAGGTCTAGATTACACAGTTTAAACTCACCCTTGAATATCTGTACCTAAGATGTTCTGTTTGAGCCAAACTCTTCTCCACGCTCTCGATTCTCCAGTAGTGTATACTGATTCTCACACTCAGTATGACACTAACAAGGTTCAAGACAGCCACGTTATTGTTCAGCAGGTCCACTGCTGCAGTCACCAGTTCATTTTTGTAGCAGGTGATTGAATCCAGGTAGATCTTAAACAAAGTAATGAACAACATATTTCTAAAGGCCTTGTCTTTGCCTTCAGAGTTTCCAAAAATCTTCCAAAAGTTCTTCTCTGCTGTTTGAAAATCCTGCTTTTTGTGAAGCAAGGTCCACAGAGCTTTCTCATGCTCTCCTTGTTTGCTGTACAGAATTGCTATTTCTGTCTGCAATTCTGTATCCATTATTCTGTCTAAAAGTGCTGCACAGTAGTTAGAAACTGCCATCCTTTTTATTATAAGCTTTAAGAAGATTTGCCTGTCTCTTTGAATAAATGCATTATGTAGTTTATGCATTATGTACTTAATACATATACTACAATCAAAAGCTATTTCAAAGAATTTGTGTAATGGAAAAAAATATATAAAGTGGATCAGATACAGTGTGACTTTGTGTTGGAATAGTTGCCAAAGAGACTTGGGTGGAACAACCAGCTCTTTTTATGAATCGCTTTTCAAAATCCATGGGTTCAACTATCAGTAAAAATCAACGCAATACAGACATTATTATGTGAACTAGGCTCTAAGACTACTGCTATATCACACAGGAAATATTCTTACCTTTGAATTTCAGCCAGTAACCAAATACTCAAGATATAGCATTAAAATCAGCTAATATTGCTTTAAAAAATAAATGACTTCTTCATAACTGAATGTGGCAGTGTTAGCAACACACCGCCTGGGGATGCCCGTTCGGTCCCTTACGGTTCTGTAACTAAAAGTAACAAAAGCAAAATGTTTTGGTCTCTTAAGAGACAATCTCATAATAAAATAAAACGTAATAAAACTACAAAATAAAACATGATAATAAATCTCGTAATAAAACTACAAAATAAAGGTGCTGCACTCGGTAGCGTTACCCCGATCGTCGTTATCCTCATGGCCCGGGTCTACGTCCTACGCTCTACTGTTCCCTACACCTATTTCTATACACTGTTGGGGTCTTCCCAAGGCTTCCCCACTCTCTATATTTTTATTTTCTTCTCTTTTGGGTTGTTTTCTTTCTCTGTCCATTCACGGTCTCGTGGAGCAGTGCTTCCGCTAGCTCGTTGTCAGTCTAGAAGGGCAGACCTGAGGGAACAGCAGAACGTTATTTTATAGGGGCAGCAACTCCCCCAAGGCTTGCCTCTCAGCCATTCAGAGAGATGACCCCCCCCCCCCCCCCCCCCCCCCCCCCCCCCCCCCCACTCTGAGTCACTGCCATGACTGACAGGCGGATATTGTAATTACATTATTACATTACATGGATAGATACTTACTTAAGTTTTCTTCTTATAAATGTTTAGGCATATTATGCTTAACTATCATATTAATAAATTGATTTCAAAATTAAAACCTAAATTAGGTTTCCTTTTAAGGAAAAAGAAGGGTTTTTTTTTCTCAGTCTAGCAGAGTAAAGTTAGTGGCTGCTACTATTTTTCCTATCCTAGATCGTGGTGACTGTATCTACCAGCTTGCTTCCAAGCAGTTTTTACACAAATTGGATGTACTATATAATACGTCCTGCTGATTTGTTCTAGATTGTCCTTCTTTGACACACCATTTCCATATGTATATAACACTAGGCTGTCTCTCATTAACAGATTGTAAGCTTTTTCATTGGTACTGTTTTGTTTTTCAGGTTCTTAAAAGTTTGATACCTTCTTAGCTGAATGCTCTGGTGGAGAGGAGTAACACTGGCTATAGTTTACACTCTCAGGATACTGTTAGTTTGGCAGTCCCAAGTGTTCGCACATGTTAGGGAGAACTATTTTTCACCTATCACCTCCCAAAAATGTGGAACTCTTTGACTGATAGTATGAAGATGGAATTTGACAAGCTCTCCTGTTTTGGCTACAAAGATCATATTTCGGAATTGCCATTGTTTTTTTTTCCTTTAGTGCACATTAACATATAGAAGCATTTTATTTCTGATGTTCTTTGTTGTAGGCTCCTGACTCAGTATGAAGCACACATGTATTTATTGTGTTGTTTGTATTTGTAATTGTTTTATTGTTAAAAGGACACCTTGTAGACAGGGTCTCGGTCTCAATGATTAAATCTGTATCAATAAATAAATAAATAACTGAGCTGGAAAAGCATGGCAATCTAATAAGCAAACAATAATTCTGCTATTTGTTTATAATAAGTTGCTATGCCAATCACAAGTTTAATTATAGCGCCAGTAGAAAATCCCAAAGCTCATATTTGTTTTTCAAACATAAGCATACCAAGCATACCAATTGTGGAGAAAATCTGTAGATTCAGAAGTCCCTAGTTTTGCTTGGCTGGTTTCACAGGCCCAGATTAGCACTAGTCATGAACTCTCAAGTAACAATATGAAATACTAAGGGATCTATCAGCTCTTAAGATAAACTGTCTAGGAGTCCTCAGGGAAACCAGAGAACAGATTTATAAACCATGTGTTAAATATATTCAACAAATCTATAAATAAAGGAGCCATCCCACTGGACTGGAAAATTGGTAATGTTGTTCCTATATTTTAAAAAAGGGAGATAAATCTTGCACATAGGGAGCAAAAACATAGAGGCAAGTACAGCATAAATAGTACTGAAATAGAAGAGGCTATGTATGAAAAGGACTTGGGAGTAGTAGTGGAATAATCTCTTAAGCCAACCAGGTGAAGCTATAAAAAAGTCAAATAGAATGTTAGGTTATACAGCCAAGACAGTTGAATTCAAATCAAGAGAAGTTATATTAAAATTATACAATGCACTGGTACGACCACACCTAGAATATTGTGTCCAATTCTGGTCCCCATATCATAAGAAAGACATTGAGGCATTGGAGAAAGTAGAGAGGAGATCAACACGACTAATTCCAGGATTGAAGGGTATGTCATATGAAGATAGACTGAAAGAGAATAATCATATAGCCTAGAAAGGAGAGCCAGAGATGACTTAATAGAGGTATTTATAATCGTCAAGGGGTTTAACAAAGGAACTGCAGAGAATTATTTTTCACAGGTCAAAGATAACAGAACAGGGGCGACAGGTGGAAGCTGAAGAAGGGCATATTCAGAACTGAGGGGAGAAGGGGCTTTATCACATAAAGGGTGCTGAACCATTGGAACAGGCTTCCGTACAGAGTTGTTGAAGCGGAGACTATCAGACCCTTCAAGACTAGACTGGATGCTTTCATGAACAAAAATGCATAACCTTCTCTGTGACCTTAATAAGACCTTTAGCTAGCCACCTGGAGGAAGGACTGTGCATTTAGCCACAGATTCCCAGTGGTTTCATTTCACCTGCTAATGTGGTTAGGGCTTTCTTTATATTTCCTCTCCTGAGTGCTAACGGACCACACTTGCATTAAAGCGAGCGATCATAGGTTGGCCAAATGACCTTTTCTCATTCTAGAATTTCAGGCATCATGAGCCTTACCCTATCATTTTACTTTATTTAAAAAATCTGCAGCAATGACATATCATAGTCATAAGGTTAGGTCTCCAAAATGAAATCTAGAATATAAAACAATACCAGTGAACAGATTGCAAGTGACTAAGAGGTTAATAAAACATGGTAGACAGTAGACATGAGGTAACAATATACTACATATAAAAATAGTTATCAACCATTCAAATAGCCCTGTTTGAAAAATGATCACTTCATATTCAGAAAGATGTTTATCTCTACTGAGCCAAAGGAATGTGTTTAGGTTTATGATTTCCATTACACGCCAATATATGCACCAACTAAGCCATAGATTTACAGTAAACCATCCATTTGAGTTTCTTTCCATTTGATGATGTAGATATCCTTCTGCCTGATGTTGATGGCTGAAGTGAAATGCTGACTCCAGGGGTCAGCTTATTTTGCCTCTCCAACGCATCAGCAAACACAGCGGCTATGATGCTGGCTCCGGGGATCAACTCAGTGTGGTCTCCCCAGCACATTAGCATGACAACCGTCTGGATTGAGCTAAGTAGGGTACATCTCTGGGGTCTTCAAGTGGGGACATTCCGTCCTCTGTGTTTCGTCGACTACCCCAAAACACTTCCTCCGTCCCCCACTCAACTCAGTCCAGCTTACTTACCCGTACATCAGCGTTTTTGCTTTCTTTCTATTGTGCTTGAGATCCCCATCCATAATCTTTCCGTCTCAGCCACAGTCAGTTGTTGCTCCTTTCTGCTGCTTCAGAAAAGTTCTTCACTGTGCGACGCAACTCTTGGCCACTGAACCCAACATCTCTGAGAAACCAGGTTGTAGAGAGTGCCACAAATCCCTGACAACTCACCTCCTAGTTGAGCATACTGAAATTTCTTCCTCTCATACACCTCATCCATAGCATTCTCACATGGCACTGTTAACTCTACCAGATGAATAAGGCGTGCTGATCCAGACCACAAGACAAAGTTGAAGGTTAGTGTTGGCAATCTCAGATGGAAAAATAAGCCATTGACCAACATCTGCCAGCATTTTCCAGCCTCTATTAGCTTCCAGTTGTCCTGAGCGAGGCTTGATTTTAACACCTTTTCTTGGTGGTTGCCCTCCTGGATGGAGGAATATTGTTTTTTGTGTGTAATGCTTTGATGGAACCGGTGGCAACTTATTGGTCAGGTTACGCTTGTCTTCTAATGCTAAGGCCAAACATCACAGCACCCATTCATGGCACCAAATAAACTATCCTTGGCTAAGACCCACTTTACGTCCTGTCAAAATGTGCCTTAATGTTGCAGGTGATGAATACAAAGGACATGAGGGATCCTCACCCACCCAGAGGTTTAGGTTCTATGGTGATGGGAGAACATCATATGTTGATCTGATGAGGAAACTGATCAGATCAACTCTTACACACCTCATCCTCTCCTCTTGCTTTTGCACCTTGTTGACCACCAGCTTCCTCCACTGAGCTGGGGTTGCCTTGTGCCATGTAGGACGAGCTGAACTGAGACCAAGCCCCCCTCTTCCATGCTGAACTTGCCCCATAATATCACCGATTCGAAGGGCAGTCTTTACATCTTCCACGGCTTTATTTGCCACAGATTTTCTTCCAGTTTTCAACACAAGTACTGCCTCCCTTATGCATTTGTCATGTGAATCTACTAATGTCATTTCCAGTCAGACCTTGACGCACTTAAACTCCTCAGTTAGAGCAGAGACTGGTAGTTGCAGTATTCCTTTACCATAAAGTCCCACTTGCTGAGACAGCATGAAACACCCAACCATTTCCTGACGTATGAACTGATTAAAGCTTCCAGCTTCTCAACTGTTGTCAAAGAAACCTTGTACACAGTCAGTGGCCACAGCAGTCTTGGCAGTAAAGCCATGGTAAAGGGCTGCTGTCTACACTCTTCAATACTTCCACTGCTTGTTGTCTAACTTCTCCCACTCAGACTGTGTCCTTTAGATCCCCATTGTACCATCTTCCAAGACTTTTCACTGGCTTCTCGGACACTGTTGGTATTGCCTCACCATTAATGTAGAACCTTTTATCTACTACTTTACCTTTAATTATAGAGATGCACCTTGATTTAGTGGGCTTGAATTGCATTCGTGCCCCTTCAATGTTATTGGTTAATCTGCCCAATAACATATTAGTGCAGGCTACTGTTGTAGTCATAGTTGTCATTCATGCATACTCGAATTGGTGGTATTCGCATTCCAGAAGCCAAGTGCTATCCTCCCACTACCAATTTTAATGCCCTAATAATTATTTCCATTGCAATGGTAAAAGCCAGTGGAGAAATGATGCATCCTGCCATTATTCCAAATTCTAAGCATTGCCATTTAGTGTTGAATTCTGAAGATGAAAAACAAAATTACAAATTTCCAAAGTAGGCTTCACTAAATTTGCCATTGTCATCGGTACACTGAAAAAATCAAATGCTGCCCAAAGAAGTTCATGTGGCACTGAACCATATGCATTAGCCAAATCCAGGAATGTCAAATGGAGCTCCTATGTCTACTTTTTAGCTGATTGAATTTGATGCCAGATCACACTGATGTGTTCGAATAATGTGTTGTTGTAAACTATTTTTTAATAATGTTGTTCTAATTTGCACAACGTGTCCACTAGGGGGCACCAGTTATATGCCGAAGAGGAATGGATTTGATTATTGAAGAGGTTGCAGAGCAAGCTGGCATTTGAAAAGCTGTATTTTTCATTTCATTTTACATCTCTGTACAGGATTCACAGATATGCAGCATCTCATTTTCAAGGATTTAATTACAGTAGACGATGAGGGAAGTGAGGGAATTTGACAAATAATGACTCCTTGTCTAATTTAGATTTCGTTTGGTATCAGGCGTATTTCTAAAGAACTTCCCTCCTGGTTCTTCTGTACTGCCCAATCAGCAAGTTTCTGGACAAGTTCTCTTTTCTGTTGAAAGCTAAGGAACTATATGCCAGTGTAGATTCATCAAGGTAACCATCGGCAGTTTGAATCCATGTTTGAAATAACATCACAAACAAGGCTATTATACAGTTTGATTGTGTAGCCTTACAGGGATTACTTGTCATATTAATATTTTTTTTTTTTTTTTTTTTTTTTGTAACAGCAGGGAATCAGACAGATACAGTTGCAGGTGTTCAATTACAAACACAGACTGCAGTTATGACCTCACTTTAGATAAACGTTATAGATATTCAACGATTTCCTAAATTTCCAAGGCTGGTGACAGCTTTTACACAGCAAGCCAGTGCACAACATGCAAAAGTGAAAATGCTTTAATAGCTGCTGTACAATTAAAAGTCTGGTTAGATTACGGCTTCATCATATTCATCATGCTATTTTATTAATATGTAATTCGTAGCGTATACACTCTTTCCTGTAAAACACCTGCTCTGGAAACACTGGAAACTGTGCCACTTTGCATAAGAAGATTATTACAGGCAGGTATAAAGGACAAACGTTTAGACAGCTGATGTGGGGTGAATTGTAGAGAGACTGACAGCTGTACCTCAGCTGCATTAATCAATCATCGACTGTTCTTCCAACAGTCTTTTGAGGATAAGAGTAAGCATCGTTCTCTTACTTTGCATCTCATTATTCCAAGTTGTAAAATAATATATATTTTTCATAAATGCTACATACACCTGAAATGGACACATAAATAAAAAAAATGCAGCCGATTTCAGGCACTGTTCATTATCTGAATACCATTGTATTCCTGGTCTTTGCTGTGATAAAGGAAGCCCAAAGCAAATTATCTGGAAAATAAGACACAGTTTTAATACATATCCCTTAATCACAGTAAGAGATAACATGGTTATTTGAATCTTTTTTTATACAGTTGTCTATGGTGTCTGAAATCGTTGTGAGTGGGTATGGGTTCTGTGGTGCTGCAATGCAGTTATTATCATGTTTCTGTAAATCACACTTTGTTTTATCTTGCTTTGAGCTTGCCAGAACTGAACACCCTTCTTCATTCCATTCCCATTCCAATAATGTGACAGTGTAGCCTTTTCTAGCTGCCAGCCCAGCCCAGCTAGTGGGGCTGCCAGAGCTGAAATGTAACACTGTCACACAATTTGAACAGAGTGAGAAAGGTTGATCATTTTATATACTTCTTCCCATTAGAATTTTCCATGAGTGTTTAAATATACTGTATCTTGCTGAATTACTTTTATTTTTTTAGTCAGGATTAGATCCGCTCACTACTACGAATACCCAAAGACAGTTCATAGAGAACGGTTTTCATTTATAAAGTTGTCTGTACCCCCTTTGCCAATAAACATGGTACTCCTCGAACCTCTATTTACACACCTACAGTAGCAACATTGCCTAAACTACAATAAAGAAACCCTACTTTAAATGGTTACAAGCATACATGTATGCATTATTCTGAAACCAAAATGCCATTTCCTAACTCATTTTGGAGCAATTTAGAAACCCAAAGATTGGACACAGATTACCATACAAAACATTAGCCAGGTGTGTGCTTCCTATTTGTGCATTCTTTTATTTAATTACATTTTAAATGGAGCATTGCTAATCAGCTAGAAGGCTTACAGCTTGTTTAATAATAATATATTGTTACCTGTTGTGTTTCTCTAGACAGTGAACACACTCATTCAGTTTACATGCATTGTCAGAGGACAGCAAGTGGATTCTTCGCCCCCCCACTCGCTGTGTACAGTTTCAGCAGGCTATTGTCAACCTGTTCCTTGCAGCTCCGAGTCTGCTCTGTCAGACAGATTGCACTAATAAAATTCCACAAGAAATTGTTTGTATCACTGAAGCCTTTCAGGATTTTCCTTCTTTATCTGATTAAGATCCTTAATGTTGCACACTGAGGGATGAGGCTGTTAAAAGGTTACATTGAGAGGCGGGGAATCAGGATACAAGACAATGACTTCTCTGGGGTCATGATGGCCTTTCCTCTTCATGTAATGCTATTTAATATTACTGTATACAGTATAGATGATTGTTAAGAGTCCTGTTTCGCCTTGTTTATTTAGCAGACGCCTTTATCCAAAGCAACTTACAGAGACTAAGGTGTGTGAACTATGCATCAACTGCAGATCACTTACACTTCACTTATTTCACCTAAAAATGGTGCATGAGGACATTAAGTGACTTGCTCAAGGTCACACAATGAGTCAGTGGCTGAGCTGGGATTTGAACCAGGGACCTCCTGGTTACAATCCCCCGTTTCTTTAAACGCAGGACCACACTACCTCCTCCATGCTTAAGAAAACAGCAGAGACACAGTGTTTGTTTCTCCACAGAAGAGGCAGCATACCAACAAGAACAGCCCTCTGCAAGCTCCAGCATTGGGCAGATGTAATCTATCCAGGTAGCAGTAATCTAAAATGGGCTGACAGAGGATTACAGTGCAATTTCCATTGAGTCCTTATTCCTCTAGGATACTGATACAATACACAAGCTCAGCTTTGTAAAGCTGGTCTAAAGTGTTTTTCAATAGCCTCAGGAGGAATGGTGTTCTAAAGGTCTGACTTACAGTGTTGTAAAAAATAACAAATAGAAAATGATCTGGTGATGGAGATGCAAAGAGTCTTTACATGATTTCAAAACCTCTCCTACAGCATCATTGTACTGTACAGCCAACACAAGTTACATGATGATGGGATGATTGTACTGCATGTATTGTATGTGTGACAGCTTTGTAAAGATATAGTCCTATTCAGGTTAACAAACTCAATAACTTTATCATCAAGAATTAAATAGAAAAATGCCGGTGTAATATAGATACATAGTGAATTTGCTATTACATATTATTCATTGTGTATAAACTTGTGTGCTTTTGTAAATATTAAATATTATGTGCATACTGAGAACAGATTTCTACCCAGAGCTTCAGAAGCCATCTCCCTGCTCAATAAGGTTTGGATTTGCTCTTCTATTTGAACTGATATCAGGCTGTATATTTCTTTGTTGGTTGATGCAAACACTCTTTCTAGAGGAAAAAAGAAAAGAAAAGATAATGTTTCTTGCATGCCACTGTTTGGTGATTTTACTATCACCCAAGACCATTGAGACAGTACAATGAGACAAATTAATAAGTACACATTAACAAGTAGTTTCACCTCGTTGATTGCAGTTTTACTGTATTCAACTGTAGGTGATGGGATATTATT